>NC_092241.1:22592516-22791440 GCF_036320965.1 Panulirus ornatus
AGATACACACACAACATTCTTCTTACATAGACACGCGCAACATTTTCCCTACATAGACACACACGCAACATTCTCCCTACTTACACACACATGTAACAATCATCCTACATAGACACATACACAGCATTCTTCCTACATAGACACACACGCAACATTCTTCCTACATGGACACACACGCAACATTCTCCCTACATAGACACACGCGCAACATTTTCCCTACACAGACACACTCGCAACATTCTTCCTACATAGACACACACGAAACATTCTTCCAACATAGACACACACGCAACATTCTCCCTACTTAGACACACATGTAACATTCTTCATACATAGACACACACGCAACATTCTTCCTACATAGACACACACGCAGCATTCTTCCTACATAGACACACACGCAACATTCTCCCTACTTAGACACACAAGTAACATTCTCCTACATATACACACGCGCAACATTCTCCTTACATAGACACACACGCAACATTCTTCCTACATAGACACACACGCAACATTCTTCCTACATGGACACACACGCAACATTCTACCTACATAGACACACGCGCAACATTTTCCCTATATAGATACACACGCAACATTCTCCCTACTTAGACACACATGTAACAATCTTCCTACATAGACACACGCTCAACATTCTCCCTACTTAAACATACATGTAACATTCTTCCTACATAGACACACAGGCAAAATTCACCCTACATAGACACACACGCAACACGCTCCTACATAGACACACACACGCAACATTCTCCCTACATAGACACACAAGTAACATTCTTCCTACATAGACACACGCAACATTCTCCCTACATAGACACACAAGTAACATTCTCCTACATTGACAGACGCGCAACATTCTCCCTACATAGATACACACGCAACATTCTTCCTACATATACACACAAGTAACATTCTCCCTACATAGACACACAGGCAACATTCTCCCTACATAGACATACAAGTAACATTCTTCCTACATAGACACACGCAACATTCTCCCTACATAGACATACAAGTAACATTCTCCTTCAATAGACACACAAGTAACATTATCCCTACATAGACACACAAGTAACATTCTTCCTACATAGACACAAGTAACATTCTTCCTACATATACACACAAGTAACATTCTCCCTACATGGACATACATGCAACATTCTTCCTACATAGACACACAAGTAACATTCTCCCTTCATAGACACACAAGTAACATTGTCCCTACATAGACACACGCAACATTCTTCCTACATAGACACACACGCAACATTCTCCCTTCATAGACACACAAGTAACATTCTCCCTACATAGACACACTCGCAACATTCTCCCTACATAGACACACACGCAACATTCTCCTTACTTAGACACACATGTAACATTCTTCCTACATAGACACACACACACGCAACATTCTTCACACACAAACACAAACACACACGCAACACATTCTCTACATAGACACACAAGTAACATTCTCCCTACATAGACACACGCGCAACATTTTCCCTACATAGACACACACGCAACATTCTCCCTACTTAGACACATATGTAAAAATCTTCCTACATAGACACACACGCAACATTCTTCTAACATAGACACACACGCAACATTCTTCCTACATAGACACACACGCAACATTCTCCCTACATAGACACACAAGTAACATTCTCCTACATAGACACACGCGCAACATTCTCCCTACATAGACACACACAAAACATTCTTCCTACATAGACACATGCAACATTATTCCTACATAGACACACACGCAACATTCTCCCTACATAGACACACACAAAACATTCTTCCTACATAGACACACGCAACATTATTCCTACATAGACACACGCGCAACATTCTCCCTACATAGACACACACAAAACATTCTTCCTACATAGACACACGCAACATTCTTCCTACATAGACACACTTGCAACATTCTCCCTACATAGACACACAAGTAACATTCTCCTACATAGACACACACGCAACATTCTCCCTACATAGACACAAAAGTAACACTCTCCCTACATAGACACACGTGCAACATTTTTCCTACATAGACACACACGCAACATTCTCCCTACATAGACACACAAGTAACATTTTCCTTACATAGACACACACGCAACGTTTTTCCTACATAGACACACATGTAACATTCTCCCTACATAGACACACGCGCAACATTTTCCCTACATAGACACACACGCAACATTCTCCCTACTTAGACACACATGTAGAATTCTTCCTACATAGACACACATGCAACATTCTTCCTACATAGACACACACGCAACATTCTCCCTACATAGACCCACAAGTAACATTCTCCTACATGGACACACAGGCAACATTCTCCCTACATAGACATATAAGTAACATTCTTCCTACATTGACACACACGCAACATTCTCCCTACATAGCCATACCAGTAACATTCTACTTACATAGACACACAAGTAATATTAGCCCTACATAGACACACAAGTAACATTCTTCCTACATAGACACAAGTAACATTCTTCCTACATATACACACAAGCAACATTCTCCCTACATGGACATACACGCAACATTCTTCCTACATAGTCACACAAGTAACATTCTCCCTTCATAGACACACAAGTAACATTGTCCCTACATAGACACACGCAACATTCTTCCTACATAGACACACACGCAACATTCTTCTATCATAGACACACAAGTAACATTCTCCCTACATAGACACACACGCAACATTCTCCCTACATAGACACACAAGTAACATTCTCCCTACATAGACACACTCGCAACGTTCTCCCTACATAGACACACACGCAACATTCTCCCTACATAGACACACAAGTAACATTCTCCTTACATAAACACACACACGCAACATTTTTCCTACATGGACACACACGAAACATTCTCCCTACATAGACACACGCGCAACATTTTCCCTACATAGACACACACGCAACATTCTCCCTACTTAGACACACATGTAGAATTCTTCCTACATAGACACACAGGCAACATTCTCCCTACATAGACATACAAGTAACATTCTTCCTACATAGACACACACGCAACATTCTCCCTACATAGCCATACAAGTAACATTCTCCTTACATAGACACACAAGTAACATTATCCCTACATAGACACACAAGTAACATTCTTCCTACATAGACACAAGTAACATTCTTCCTACATATACACACAATTAACATTCTTCCTACATAGACACACAAGTAACATTCTCCTACATAGACACACATGCAACATTCTTCGTACATTGACACACAAGTAACATTCTTCCTACATAGACACACACGCAACATTTTTCCTACATAGACACACACGCAACATTCTCCTACATAGACACACAAGTAACATTCTTCCTACATAGACACACAAGTAACATTCTCCTACATAGACACACAAGTAACACTCTCCCTACATAGACACACAAGTAACATTCTTCCTACATAGACACACAAGTAACATTCTTCCTACATAGACACACACGCAACATTCTCCTACATAGACACACAAGTAACACTCTCCCTACATAGACACACACGCAACATTTTTCCTACATAGACACACGCAACATTCTTCCTACTTAGACACACACGCAACATTCTTCCTACATAGACACACACGCAACATTCTTCCTACATAGACACACGCAACATTCTTCCTACATAGACACACACGCAACATTCTTCCTACATAGACACACAGCAACATTCTGCCCTACATAGACACACCTGCTAGCATTTATCCTACATAGACACACACGCAACATTCTCCCTACATAGACACACATGTAACATCTTCCTACATAGTACATCACAAAACGCTAACATTATTCCTACATAGTCACACACGTAACTTTCTCCCTACATAGACACACACGCACATTTCCCTACATTAGACACACACGCTAACATTCTCTCCTACATGACACACATGTAAATTCTTCCTACATAGACACACACGCATACATTCTCCCTACATAGACACACTAAGTAACATTTCTCTACATAGGGACACCACAAGTACCAATTCTTCCTACATAGACACAACTACACGCTAACATATATCCTACATATACACACACTGCAACATTCTCCGTACATAGACTCACAAGTAACAATTCTCCTACATAGACACACAAGCAACATTCTTTCTACATAGACACACAACCAAAACATTGTCTCTACATAGACACACACTGCTAACATTTCTCTACATAGACACACAGCGCAACATTTTCCTACATAGACACACAACTCAACATTCTTCTACCATAGACACACACAAAACATTTTCTCTACATAGACACACAAGTAACATTCTCTCTACATAGACACACGCGCAACATTTTCCCTACATAGACACTCAAGCAACATTCTCCCTACTTAGACACACAAGTAGAATTCTTCCTACATAGACACACAAGTAACATTCTCCTACATAGACACACATGCAACATTCTTCGTACATTGACACACAAGTAACATTCTCCTACATAGACACACACGCAAAATTTTTCCTACATAGACACACAAGTAACATTCTCCTACATAGACACACGCGCAACATTCTCCCTACATAGACACACATGCAACATTATTCCTACATAGACACACACACAACCTTCTCCCTACATAGACACACAAGTAACACTCTCCCTACATAGACACACGCGCAACATTTTTCCTACATAGACACACACACAACCTTCTCCCTACATAGACACACAAGTAACACTCTCCCTACATAGACACACGCGCAACATTTTTCCTACATAGACACACACGCAACATTCTTCCTACATAGACACACGCAACATTCTTCCTACTTAGACACACACGCAACATTCTTCCTACATAGACACACACGCAACATTTTTCCTACATAGACACACAAGTAACACTCTCCCTACATAGACACACACGCAACATTCTCCTACATAGACACACACTCACACACACACACACACCACACACACACACATACACTGTTGGGTCCAGGAAGTACAAGATTCTCATCACAGTTACAAAACATGACAGGGCCAGCTTACCAGGGAGCTGGAATTCTGGCGCCAAGGGCCGTTCCTGAATGGCCTTCTCGACAGCGGGAAGAGGGACTCTACCTCCTTCTCAGTAGCGGGAAGAGGGACTCTACCTCCTTCTCAGTAGCGGGAAGAGGGACTCTACCTCCTTCTCAGTAGCGGGAAGAGGGACTCTACCTCCTTCTCAGTAGCGGGAAGAGGGACTCTACCTCCTTCTCAGTAGCGGGAAGAGGGACTCTACCTCCTTCTCAGTAGCGGGAAGAGGGACTCTACCTCCTTCTCAGTAGCGGGAAGAGGGACTCTACCTCCTTCTCAGTAGCGGGAAGAGGGACTCTACCTCCTTCTCAGTAGCGGGAAGAGGGACTCTACCTCCTTCTCAGTAGCGGGAAGAGGGACTCTACTTCCTTTTCAGTAGCGGGAAGAGGGACTCTACCTCCTTCTCAGTAGCGGGAAGAGGGACTCTACCTCCTTCTCAGTAGCGGGAAGAGGGACTCTACCTCCTTCTCAGTAGCGGGAAGAGGGACTCTACCTCCTTCTCAGTAGCGGGAAGAGGGACTCTACCTCCTTCTCAGTAGCGGGAAGAGGGACTCTACTTCCTTTTCAGTAGCGGGAAGAGGGACTCTACCTCCTTCTCAGTAGCGGGAAGAGGGACTCTACCTCCTTCTCAGTAGCGGGAAGAGGGACTCTACCTCCTTCTCAGTAGCGGGAAGAGGGACTCTACCTCCTTCTCAGTAGCGGGAAGAGGGACTCTACCTCCTTCTCAGTAGCGGGAAGAGGGACTCTACCTCCTTCTCAGTAGCGGGAAGAGGGACTCTACCTCCTTCTCAGTAGCGGGAAGAGGGACTCTACCTCCTTCTCAGTAGCGGGAAGAGGGACTCTACCTCCTTCTCAGTAGCGGGAAGAGGGACTCTACCTCCTTCTCAGTAGCGGGAAGAGGGACTCTACCTCCTTCTCAGTAGCGGGAAGAGGGACTCTACTTCCTTTTCAGTAGCGGGAAGAGGGACTCTACCTCCTTCTCAGTAGCAGGAAGACTGACTTTACCTCCTTCTCAGTAGCAGGAAGAGGGACTCTACCTCCTTCTCAGTAGCGGGAAGAGGGACTCTACCTCCTTCTCAGTAGCGGGAAGAGGGACTCTACCTCCTTCTCAGTAGCGGGAAGAGGGACTCTACCTCCTTCTCAGTAGCGGGAAGAGGGACTCTACCTCCTTCTCAGTAGCGGGAAGAGGGACTCTACCTCCTTCTCAGTAGCGGGAAGAGGGACTCTACCTCCTTCTCAGTAGCGGGAAGAGGGACTCTACCTCCTTCTCAGTAGCGGGAAGAGGGACTCTACCTCCTTCTCAGTAGCGGGAAGAGGGACTCTACCTCCTTCTCAGTAGCGGGAAGAGGGACTCTACCTCCTTCTCAGTAGCGGGAAGAGGGACTCTACCTCCTTCTCAGTAGCGGGAAGAGGGACTCTACCTCCTTCTCAGTAGCGGGAAGAGGGACTCTACCTCCTTCTCAGTAGCGGGAAGAGGGACTCTACCTCCTTCTCAGTAGCGGGAAGAGGGACTCTACCTCCTTCTCAGTAGCGGGAAGAGGGACTCTACCTCCTTCTCAGTAGCGGGAAGAGGGACTCTACCTCCTTCTCAGTAGCGGGAAGAGGGACTCTACCTCCTTCTCAGTAGCGGGAAGAGGGACTCTACCTCCTTCTCAGTAGCGGGAAGAGGGACTCTACCTCCTTCTCAGTAGCGGGAAGAGGGACTCTACCTCCTTCTCAGTAGCGGGAAGAGGGACTCTACCTCCTTCTCAGTAGCGGGAAGAGGGACTCTACCTCCTTCTCAGTAGCGGGAAGAGGGACTCTACCTCCTTCTCAGTAGCGGGAAGAGGGACTCTACTTCCTTTTCAGTAGCGGGAAGAGGGACTCTACCTCCTTCTCAGTAGCGGGAAGAGGGACTCTACCTCCTTCTCAGTAGCGGGAAGAGGGACTCTACCTCCTTCTCAGTAGCGGGAAGAGGGACTCTACCTCCTTCTCAGTAGCGGGAAGAGGGACTCTACCTCCTTCTCAGTAGCGGGAAGAGGGACTCTACCTCCTTCTCAGTAGCGGGAAGAGGGACTCTACCTCCTTCTCAGTAGCGGGAAGAGGGACTCTACCTCCTTCTCAGTAGCGGGAAGAGGGACTCTACCTCCTTCTCAGTAGCGGGAAGAGGGACTCTACCTCCTTCTCAGTAGCGGGAAGAGGGACTCTACCTCCTTCTCAGTAGCGGGAAGAGGGACTCTACCTCCTTCTCAGTAGCGGGAAGAGGGACTCTACCTCCTTCTCAGTAGCGGGAAGAGGGACTCTACCTCCTTCTCAGTAGCGGGAAGAGGGACTCTACCTCCTTCTCAGTAGCGGGAAGAGGGACTCTACCTCCTTCTCAGTAGCGGGAAGAGGGACTCTACCTCCTTCTCAGTAGCGGGAAGAGGGACTCTACTTCCTTTTCAGTAGCGGGAAGAGGGACTCTACCTCCTTCTCAGTAGCGGGAAGAGGGACTCTACCTCCTTCTCAGTAGCGGGAAGAGGGACTCTACCTCCTTCTCAGTAGCGGGAAGAGGGACTCTACCTCCTTCTCAGTAGCGGGAAGAGGGACTCTACCTCCTTCTCAGTAGCGGGAAGAGGGACTCTACCTCCTTCTCAGTAGCGGGAAGAGGGACTCTACCTCCTTCTCAGTAGCGGGAAGAGGGACTCTACCTCCTTCTCAGTAGCGGGAAGAGGGACTCTACCTCCTTCTCAGTAGCGGGAAGAGGGACTCTACCTCCTTCTCAGTAGCGGGAAGAGGGACTCTACCTCCTTCTCAGTAGCGGGAAGAGGGACTCTACCTCCTTCTCAGTAGCGGGAAGAGGGACTCTACCTCCTTCTCAGTAGCGGGAAGAGGGACTCTACCTCCTTCTCAGTAGCGGGAAGAGGGACTCTACCTCCTTCTCAGTAGCGGGAAGAGGGACTCTACCTCCTTCTCAGTAGCGGGAAGAGGGACTCTACCTCCTTCTCAGTAGCGGGAAGAGGGACTCTACTTCCTTTTCAGTAGCGGGAAGAGGGACTCTACCTCCTTCTCAGTAGCGGGAAGAGGGACTCTACCTCCTTCTCAGTAGCGGGAAGAGGGACTCTACCTCCTTCTCAGTAGCGGGAAGAGGGACTCTACCTCCTTCTCAGTAGCGGGAAGAGGGACTCTACCTCCTTCTCAGTAGCGGGAAGAGGGACTCTACCTCCTTCTCAGTAGCGGGAAGAGGGACTCTACCTCCTTCTCAGTAGCGGGAAGAGGGACTCTACCTCCTTCTCAGTAGCGGGAAGAGGGACTCTACCTCCTTCTCAGTAGCGGGAAGAGGGACTCTACCTCCTTCTCAGTAGCGGGAAGAGGGACTCTACCTCCTTCTCAGTAGCGGGAAGAGGGACTCTACCTCCTTCTCAGTAGCGGGAAGAGGGACTCTACCTCCTTCTCAGTAGCGGGAAGAGGGACAGTCCCTCATTCTACTACTGGGAAAAACGTAGTGTCCATACCCCCGCTACTGAGAAGGAAGTACAGTCCTCTTCCCGCTACTGAGAAGGAGGTAGAGTCAGTCCTCCTGCTTATGAGAAGGAGGAAGAGTCCCTCTTCCCGCTACTCAGAAGGAGATAGAATCCTTCTTTCTGCTACTGAAAGGAAGTAGAGTCTCTTCCCACTCTTGAGAAGGTAGTGAATAACCTCTTCAAACTACAGAGAAGGAGGTACAGTCCCTCTTCCCGTTACCGAGAAAGATGTAGAGTCCATCTTCCCGCTATTTCAAAGGAGGTAGAGTCCTATTCCCGCTACTGAGAAGGAGGTAAAGTCAGTCCTCCTGCTAATGAAGAGGAGGTAGAGTCCCTCTTCCCACTACAGAGAAGAAGGTAGAGTCCATACTCACGCTACTGAGAAGAAGGCAGAGTCCATACCCACGCTACTGAGAAGAAGGTAGAGTCCATACCCATGCTACTGAGAAGGAAGTAGAGTAGTCCCTCTTCGCGATACTGGGAATGAAGTAGAATCAACTTACTGCTACTGAAAAGGGTGTAGAGTCCCACTTGCCACTAATGAGAAGGAAGTAGTTTCTATACCCCGGCTATTGACAAGGAAGTAGAGTCCTCTTCCCGGTACTGAAATGGAGGTAGAGTCAGTCCTCCCTATTATGAGATAGAGGAAGACTCCCTTTTTCCGCTATTCAGAAGGAGGTAGAGTCCTTATTTCTGCTACTGAAAAGGAAGAAGAGTCTCTTCCCGCTACTGAGGAGGTAGAGTCTCTCTTCCCTGCTGCCGAGAAGATAGAGTCCCTCTTCCCACTGCCAAGAAGGAGGCAAAATCCCTCTTCCGCTATTTTGAAGGAAGTAGAGTCCTCTTCCTGCTACCGAAAAGGAGGTAGAGTCCCTCTTCCCGTTACCGAACAGGCGGCAGAGTTCCACTTCCCTCTACTGAGAAGGAAGTAGATTCCCTCCTCCCGCTACTTAGAAGCGGGTATCCAACCTCCCACCTCATGAATATGAAATAGCAGCCACCATCCCCTGGCTACTGAGAACGAGGTAGAGTCCCTCTTCCAGCTACTGAGAAGGTAGTAGAGTGTTTTCGCTACCGAAAAGGAAGTATAGCCCCTCTTCCCACTACTGAGAAAGATGTAAAGTACCTCTTGCCGCAACTGAAAAGGTAGTAAAGGAAGAAGAGTCCCTATTCCCATTACCGAAAAGGAGGTAGAGTCCCTTTTCCCGCTATTTTGAAGGAAGTAGAGTCCTCTTACAGCAACTGAAAAGGAGGTAGAGTCATTCCCCTTGCTAATGAGAAGGAGGAAGAGTCCATCTTCCCGCTACTGAAAAGGAAGTAGATTCCCTCTTCAAACTACTTTGAAGGAGGTAGAGTCCATACCTACGCTACTTACAAGGAAGTAGAGTCCCTCTTCCCGCTACTGGGAAGGAAGTAGAATCAACTTACTGCTACTGAGAAGAAGGTAGAATCCCTCCTCCCACTACAGAGAAAGAGGTAGTGTCCATTCCCTCGCTACTGAGAAGGAAGTTGAGTCCTCTTCCCGCTACTGAGAAGGAGGTAGAGTCAGTCCTTCCGCTTATGAGAAGGAGGAAGAGTCCCTCTTCTCGGTATTTAGGAGGCAGAGTCCTGCTTTCTGCTACTGAGAAGTTAGGAGAGTCTCTCTTCCCGCTATTGTGAGGGAGGTAGAGTCCCTCTTCCCGCTATCGATAAGGAGGTGAAGTCCCTTTTTTCCGCTATTTTGAAGGAAGTAGAGTCCTTTTCCTGCTACCGAGAAGGAGGTAGAGTCAATCATTCTGCTAATGAGAAGGAGTTAGAGTCCCTCTTCCCGCTACTGGGAATGAAGTAGAATCAACTTACTGCTACCGAGACGGAGGTAGAGTCTCTCCTCCTACTACTGAGAAGGAAGTAGTGTCCATACCCCGTCTACTGAGAAGGAAGTAGAGTCTTCTTCCTGCTACTGAGAAGGAGGTAGAGTAAGTCCCCCCGCTTATGAGGAGGAGGAGGAAGAGTCCCTCTTCCCGCTACTCAGAAGATAGAATCTTTCTTTCTGCTACTGAAAACGAAGTAGAGTCTCTTCCTGCTCTTAAGAAGGATGTTGAGTCCCTCTTTCCGCTACTGAGAAAGAGGTAGAGTCCATCTTCCCGCTCTTTTGAAGGATGTAGAGTCCTATTCCCGCTACTGTGAAGGAGGTAATGTCAGTCCTCCTGCTAATGAGAAGGATGTAGATTCCCTCTCCCCGCTACTGAGAAGGAAGTAGAGTCCCTCTTCCCACTGCTGAGAAGGTAGTGTCCATACCCCCGCTACTGAGAAGAAAATAGAGTCCTCTTCCCACTACTAGTGAGAAGGGAGTAGATTCCCACTTCTCTTTAGTGAAAAGGAAGTAGATTCCCTCCTCCCGTTACTTAGAGGCGGGTGTCCAACCCACCGCTACTGAGAATGAAGTAGCATCCATTTTTCGCTAGCGAGGTAGACTTCCTGCTACTGAGAAGGTAGTAGAGTCTTTTCTCTACCGAAAAGGAAGTATAGCCCCTCTTTCCACTACTGAGAAAGAATTAGGGTACCTTTTCCCGCAACTGAAAAGGAAGTAAAGGAATTAGAGTCCTTCCCACTACCGAAGCGGAGGTAGGGTCCCTTTTCCCGCTATTTTGAAGGAAGTAGAGTCCTTTTCCCGCTACTGAAAAGGAGGTAGAATCAGTCCTCCTGCTAATGAAAAGGAGGTAGTGTCCCTCTTCCCGCTACTGAAAAAGAAGTGGAGTTCCTCTTGCCGCTACTGAGAAGGAGGTAGAGTCCATACCTACGTTGCTGAGAATGAAGTAGAGTCCCTCTTCCCGCTACTGAGAATGAAGTAGAATCAACTAACTGCTACCAAGAAAGAGGTAGAGTTCCTCTTCCCACTACTGAGAAAGAGGTAGTGTCCATAACCCCGCTATTAAAAAGAAAGTGGCGTCCGTCTTCCCGCTGCTGAAAAGGAAGTAGAGTTCCTCTTCCCAGTACTGAGGAGGTGGAGTCCATACCCACGCTACTGAGGAGGAAGAATCCCTCTTTCCACTACTGAGAAGGAGGTAGTGTCCATACCCCCCCCTCCCAACCTACTGAGAAGGAAGTAGACTCTTCTTCCCACGTAAGGTCAGTCCTCCTACTAATGAGGAGGTAGAGTCTCTCTTCTCGCTACTAAAAAGGAAGTCGAGTCTCTCTTCCCGCTACTGAAAAGGAGGTAGAGTTCATACCCACGCTACTGAAAGGGTGGTAGAGTAGTCCCTATTCCCGCTACTGGAAATGATTAGAATAAACTTACTGCTACTGGAAAGGAGGTAGAGTACCTCTTCCCATTACTGAAAAGGAAGTAGTTTCCATACCCCCGCTACTGAGAAGGAAGCAGAGTCTTCTTCCCGCTGTTGAGAAGAAGATAGAGTCAGTCCTCCCGCTTATGAGATGGAGGAAGAGTCCCTCTTCCCGCTGTTCAGAAGGAGGTAGAGTCCTCTTTCTGCTCTTGAGAAGGAAGGAGAATCTCTCTTCCCGCTACTGAGAAGGAGGTAGAGTCCCTCTTCCTGCTACCGAGAAGGAGATAGAGTCCCTCTTCTCGCTACCGAGAGGGAGGTAGAGTCCCCCTTCCCGCTATTTTGAAGGATGTAGAGTCGTCTTCCTGCTACCGAAAAGGAGGTAAAGTCAGTCCTTTTCCTAATTAGGAGGTAGAGTCCCTCTTTCCACTACCGAAAAGGAAGTAGAGTCCCTCTTCCCACTACTGAGAAGGAGGTGTCCATACCCCGCTACTGAGAAGAAAGTGGAGTCCCTCCTCCCACTACTGAGAAGAAATTAGAGTCAACTTCTTGCTACTGAGAAGGAGGTAGAGTCCCTCTTCCCGTTACCGAGAAGGAGGTAGAGTTCCACTTCTCTCTAGTGAGAAGGAAGTAGATTCCCACTTCTCTCTAGTGAGAAGGAGCAGATTCCCACCTCTCGCTACTTATAGGCGGGTGTCCAACTTCCTGCTACTGAGATTGAAGAAGCGTCCATCTTCTGCTTGCTACTGAGAACGAGGTAGAGTTTCTCTTCCCGCTACTGAGAAGGTAGTAGAGTCTTTTCGCAACCGAAAAGGAAGTGTAGCCCCTCTTCCCACTACTAAGAAAGAGGTAGAGTACCTCTTCCTGCAACTGAAAAGGAAGTAAAGGAATTAGAGTCCTTCTTCCCACTACCGAAACGGAGACAGAATCCCTTTTCCCGCTATTTTGAAGAAAGGAGAGTCCTCTTCCCGCTACTGAAAAGGATGTAGAGTCAGTCCTGCTGCCTATGAGAAGGAGGTAGGGTCCCTTTTCCCGCTTCTTTGAAAGAAGTAGAGTCCTCCTCTGGCTACTGAAAAGGAGGTAGAATCCGTCCTCCTGCTAATGAAAAGGAGGTAGTGTCCCTCTTTTGCTACTGAAAAAGAAGTAGAGTTCCTCTTCCCGCAACTGAAAAGGAGGTAGAGTCCATACCTACATTGCTGAGAAGGAAGTAGAGTCCCTCTTCCCGGTTCTGCGAATGAAGTAGAATCAACTCACTGCTACCGAGAAGGAGGTAGAGTTCCTCTTCCCACTACTGAGAAAGAGGTAGCGTCCATAACCCCGCTACTGAGAAGGAAGTAGAGTCCTCTTCCCTCGTAAAGTCAGTCCTCCCGCGAAGGAGAAGGAGGTAAAGTCCCACTTTCCTGATATGAGAAGGAAGTAGATTCCTTCCTCCCGCTACTTAGAAGTGGGTGTTCAACCACCCGCTACTGAGAATGATGTAGCGTCCATCTTCCGCTAGCTACTGAGAACGCGGTAGAGTTCCTCTTCCCGCTACTGAGAAGGTAGTAGAGTCTTTTCACAACCGTAAAGGAAGTATATCCCCTCTTCCCACCACTGAGAAAGAGGTAGAGTACCTCTTCCAGTAACTGAAGAGGAGGTAAAGGATTAGAGTCCCTCTTCCCACTACCGAAACGGAGGTAGGGTCCCTTTTGCCGCTATTTTGAAGAAAGTAGAGTCCCGCTACTGAGAAGGTAGTAGAGTCTTTTTGCTAGCGAAAAGGAAGTATAGCCCATCTTCCCATTACTGAGAAAGAGGTAGGGTACCTTTTCCTGCTACTGAAAAGGAAGTAAAGAAAGTAGAGTCCCTCCTCCCGCTACCAAGAAGGAGGTAGAGTCCCTTTTCCCGCTATTTTGAGGGAAGTGGAGCCCTCTTCCCGCTACTGAAAGAGAGGTAAAATCAGTCCTCCTGCTGATGAGAAGGACTTAGCGTCCCTCTTCCCGCTACTGAAAAGGAAGTAGAATCCCTCTTCCCACTACTGAAAAGGAGGTAGAGTCCATACCCATGCTACTGAGAAGGAAGTAGAGTCGCTCTTCCTGCTACTGGGAATGAAGTAGATTCAACTTACTTCTATTGAGAAGGAGGAACAGTCCCTCTTCCCACTACTGTGAAAGAGGTGGTGTCCATACCCCCGCTACTGAGAAGGAAGTAGAATCCTCTTCCCGCTACTGAGAGGAGGTAGAGTCAGTCCTTCCGCTTATGAGAAAGAGGAAGAGTCCCTCTTCCCGCTGTTCAGAAGGAGGTAGAGTTCTTCTTTTCGCTACTGAGAAGGAAGGAGAGTCTTTCTTCCCGCTACTGAGAAGGAGGTAGAGTCCATGTTTTCGCTACCGAGAAGAAGGTAGAGTCCCTCCTCCGCTATTCTGAAGGAAGTAGAGTCCTCTTCCTGCTACCGAGATGGAGGAAAAGTCGGTCAACCTGCTGATAAGAAGGAGGTAGAGTCCCCTCTTCCCTCTACTGAAAAGGAAGTGGAGTCCCTCTTCCCACTACTTAGAATGAAGTAGTGTCCATAACCAGCAACCGAGAAGAAAGTAGGGTCCCTCTTCCCGCTACTGAGAAGAAAGTATAGTCAACTTCCTGCTACTGAGAAGGAAGTAGAGTCCCTCTTCCCGTTACCGAAAAGGAGGTAGATTCCCACTTCCCTCTACTGAGAAGGAAGTAGATTCGCTCCTCCCGCTACTTAGAAGCCGGTGTCCATTCTCCCGCTACTGAGATTGAAGTAGCGTCCATCTTCCGCAAACTACTGAGAGCGAGGTAGAGTCTCTCTTCCTGCTGCTGAAAAGGAAGTAGAGCCCCTCTTCCCACTACTGAGAACGAGGTAGTTTCCATATCCACGCTACTGAGAAGGAAGTAGAGTAGGCCCTCTTCCCGCTACTGGGAATGAAGAAGAATCAACTTACTCCTACTGAGAAGGAGGTAGAGTCCCTCTTCCCTCTACTGAGAAGGAAGTAGTTTCCATACCCCCGCTGCTGAGAAGGAAGTAGAGTCATCTTCCCGCTACTGAGCAGAGGTAAAATCAGTCCTCCCGCTTATGAGATGGAAGAAGAGTCCCTCTTCCCGCTACCGAGAAGGAGGTAGAGTCCCTCTTCCCATTGTTTTGAAGGAAGTAGAGTCCTTTTCCTGCTACTGGGAAGTCAGTCCTCCTGCTAATGAGAAGAAGAGTCCTTTTTCCCGTTACTGAGAAGAAAGTATAGTCAACTTCCTGCTACTAAGAAGGTGGTAGAGTCCCTCTTCCCGTTACTGAGAAGGCGGTAGAGTCCCACTTCCCTCTATCGAGAAGGAAGTAGATTCCCTCCTCCCGCTACTTGGAAGCGGGTGTCCAACCTCCCGTTACTGAGACTGAAGTAGCGTCCATCTTCCATTAGCTACATACAGCGAGGTAGAGTCCCTCCTCCCGCTAATGAAAAGGAAGGAGAGTCCCTCTTCCCACTACTGAGAAGGAGGTAGAGTCCATACCCACACTACTGAGAAGGAAGTAGAGTAGGCCCTCTCCCCGCTACTGGGAATGAAGAAGAATCAACTTACTCCTACTGAGAAGGAGGAAGAGTCCCTCTTCCCTCTACTGAGAAGGAAGTAGTTTCCATACCCCCGCTACTGAGAAGGAGGTAGAATCCTCTTCCCGCTAGTGAGAAGGAGGTAGAATCAGTCCTCACGCTTATGAGATGGAGGGAGAGTCCCTCTTCCCGCTACCGAGAAGGAGGTAGAGTCAATCTTCCCGCTATTTTGAAGGAAGTAGAGTCCTCTTCCTGCTACCGAGTAGGAGTTAAAGTCAGTCCTGCTAATGAGGAGGAAGAGTCCCTCTTCCCGCTACTGAGAAGAAAGTATAGTAAACTTCCTGCTACTGAGAAGGAGGTAGAGTCCCTCTTCCCGTTACCGAGAAGGCGGTAGAGTCCAACTTCCCTCAATTGAGAAGGAAGTAGATTCCCTCTTCCCGCTACTGAGACTGAAGTAGCATCCATCTTCCATTAGCTACATAGAGCGAGGTAGAGTCCCTCTTCCCGCTACTGAAAAGGAAGTAGAGTCCCTCTTCCCACTACTGCGAAGGAGGTAGAGTCCATACCCACACTACTGAGCCACACTACTGAAAAGGAAATAGAGTCCCTCGTCCCGTTACTGGGAATGAAGTAGAATCAACTTACTGCTACTGAGAAGGAGGTACAGTCCCTCTTCCCACTACTGAAAAGGAGGTAGTGTCCATACCTCTTACTGAGAGGGAAGTAGAGTCCTCATCCCGCTACTGAGAAGGAGGTGGAGTCCCTCTTCTCGCTACCGAGAAGGAGATAGAGTTCCTCTTCCCGCTACTAAGTAGGATGTAGTGACCATCCCCACCCCCCCCCCTTACTGAGTAGGAGGTAGAGTCCTATTCCCGCTACTGAGAAGGAGGTTGAGTCAGTCCTCCCGTTATGAGAAGGAGGAAGAGTCCCTCTTCCCGCTGCTTAGAAGGACGTAGAGTCCTTCTTTCTGCTATTGAGAAGGAAGTCGAGTCTCTCTTCCCCCTACTGAGAAGGAGGTAGAGTCCCTATTTCCGTTACAGAGAAGGAGATAGAGTCCCTGTTCCCGCTACCGAGAAGGAGTTAGAGTCCCTCTTCCAGCTATTTTGAAGGAAATAAAGTCCTCTTCCTACTACTGAAAAGGAAGTTGAGTCAGTCCTCCCGCTTATGAGGAGGAAGTGTCCTTCTTACCGCTACTCAGAAGGAAGTAAAGTCCTTTCTGCTACTGAGAAGGAAGTATAGTCTCTCTTCCCGCTACTGAGTAGGAGGTTTCCCGCTACTGAGTAGGAGGTAGAGTTCCTATTGCCGTTACCGAGAAGGAGATAAAGTCCCTCTTCCCGCTACCGAGAAGGAGTTAGAGTCCCTCTTCCCGCTATTTTGGAGGTAGAGTCCTATTCCCGCTACTGAGAAGGAGGTAAAGTCAGTCCTCCTGCTAATGAGAAGGAGGTGGAGTCCCTCTTCCCGCTACTGAAAAGAAAGTAGAGTCCCTCTTCCTACTACTGAGAAGGAGGTAGTGTCCATACTCACGCTACTAAAAAGGAAGAAAAGTCCCTCTTCCCGCTACTGAGAATGAAGTAGAGTCTTGACGCAGCTTCTTTAATGAATTTAGAGTTGGGCAGGATATCTCAGTGGGGTACACGAAATCTAATGAAGTTTAATGTCTCTAAAACCCAGTTTCTACCAATCTCTATCGAAAACTTCTCACAACTCTCGTCTCTTCTTTGACGATTATGTAATTCTATCTCTTGACTCATTGAACATACTTGGTATTACTTTAATATCCACACTATCTTGGAAACCTTACATTACTGGAAGAGCCAACTCTGCCTCTCTCAGAAAGAGTTCGTCCTGTTTAGATTGCACAGACCTTCACTAATATTCATATTATAACCTAATATTTATATTATAAACTTAATCAGATTTCGTCTACCCCACTGAGATATCCTGCCCAATTCTAAATTCATTAAAGAAGCTGCGTCAAGACGAGATGTAGGTCGAGTGAGAGAAGGAGCATAGTTGAAGGATGTGGATGAATGCAGTGTTGAGTCGTCAGCTTCTGAGCTCATTTGATTATTTGTGAAAGAGAGGAAATCGTTGAGAAAAGGAGAAAAAAGTGTAGGGGACAGGACAGAACCTTGAAGGACACAACTGTTGATGGACAAAAGGGTAATAGGAATGGAAGCTGATCCATCAAAAACACGATGATGGATCAGCCAGAGATGAAGCAAGATATGAAGGAGGAAAGTGAGGGAGGGAAGACAAAAGACGGGAGCTTAAAGATAGGACCCCGATGCTACACCCAGTCAAAAGCCATAGATATGTCAAGGGTAACTGCACTTGACTCTCCTAAATCGTTCAGGGATGGTGACTACACATTAATAAGGTAGGAAAGAATATCACCAGTGAATCTCGAAGTACGGAATCATACTGATGATCAGAGACAAGATTATGATTTTCGAGGTGTTTAAGGATATGAGAGTAGATGAGGTATTCAAAGACTTTGGAAACGGTAGATGTCACAGCTATAGGACGATAGCTAGAGGGGTCAGAATGGTCACCCTTCTTTGGAGTGGGATGTATCAATGAATGGTTGGTAAGGATATTCATTGTATATATGAATCATGGTGAAGTGCCTGAGGATCGGCGGAATGCCTGAGGATTGGCGGAATACCCATCTGAAAAATGCTATCTGGTAGTTGACTGAGCCCATAAGAAATAACCGGTGGAGACCCCCATTGCTCACCAACGTGAGACCAAGAGTATTCGATTACATAGTACTCGGATAATCATTTACCTTTTAGAGGCGATCATAGCCTATCGGTAGTGCTCCCGCCTGCTATGCAAGGGTCTCGGGTTCGATCCTGGCTGCTGGAGGTCAGTATGTTGTATGGAAGTCAACGTTCATATGCACTATATTCGTGTATATATATATATATATATATATATAATCATTTATTTATTTTTTGTACTTTGTCGCTGTCTCCCGCGTAAGCGACGTAGAGCAAGGAAACAGACGAAAGAATGGCCAAACCTACCCACAAACACATGTATATACATACACGTCCACACACAGCACATATACATACCTATACAACTCAACGTATACATATACATAGACACACAGACATATACATATATACACATATACATAATTCATACTGTCTTCCCTTATTCATTCCCGTCGACACCCCGTCACACATAATATGACAACCCCCTCCCCCGCATGTGCGCGAGGTAGCGCTAGGAAAAGACAACAAAGGCCATATTCGTTCTCACTGAGTCTCTAGCTGTCATGTATAATGCACCGAAACCACAGCTCCCTTTCCACATCCAGGCCCTACAAAACTTTCCAAGGTTTACCCCAGACGCTTCCATTCCCTGGTTCAATCCATTGACAGCACGTCGACCCCTGAACCCAAATCGTTCAAATTCACTCTATTCCTTGCACACCTTTCACCATCCTGCATGTACAGGTCCTGATCACTCAAAATCATTTTCACTCAATCTTCCCACCTCCAATTTGGTCTTCCACTTCTCATCGTTCCCTCCACCTCTGACACATACATCACTTTTGTCAATCTTTCCTCACTCATCCTTTCCATGTGACTAAACCATTTCAAAACACTCTCTTCTGCTCTCTCAACAACAGTCTTTTCATCATCACACATCTCTCTTAACCTTCCATCACTTACTCGATCGAACCCACCTCACACCACTTACTGGCCTCAAACATCTCATTTCCAGCATATCCACCCTCCTCCGCCCAACTCTATCTATAGCCCACGCCTCGCACCTATATAACATTGTTGGAACGGCTATTCCTTCAAACATAGCCATTTTTGATTTCCAAGATAACGTTCTCGACTTCCACACATATTTAAACGCTCCCAGATCTATTGCCCACTTCCCCACCCTATGATTCACTTCCGCCTCCATGGTTCCATCCGCTGCCAGATCCACTCCCAGATATCTAAAACACTTTACTTCCTCCAGTTTTTCTCCATTGAAACTTATCTCCCAATTGACTTGTCTCTCAACCCTACTGTACCTAATAACCTTGCTCTTATTCACGTTTTCACTCAGCTTTCTTCTTTCACACACTTAACCAAACTCAGTCACCAGCTTCTGCAGTTTCTCACCCGAATCAGCCACCAGCGCTGTATCATCAGCGAACAACTGACTCGCTTGCCAAGCTCTCTCATCCACAACAGACTGCATACTTGCCACTCTCTCCAAAACTCTTGCATTCACCTCCCTTACAACCTCATCAATAAACAAATTAAACAACCATGGAGACATCACACACCCCTGCCGCAAACCTACATTCACTGAGAACCAATCACTTTCCTCTCTTCCTACACGTACACATGCCTTACATCCTCGATAAAAACTTTTCACTGCTTCTAACAACTTACCTCCCACACCATATATTATTAATACCTTCCACAGAACATCTCTATCATCTCTATCATATGCCTTCTCCAGATCCATGAACGCTACATACAAATCCAATTGCTTTTCTAAGTATTTCTCCCATACATTTTTCAAAGCAAACACCTGATCCACACTTCCTTTACCACTTCTCAAACCACACTGCTCTTCCCCAGTCTGATGCTCTGTACATGCCTTCACCCTCCCAATCAATACCCTCCCATATAATTTACCAGGAATACTCAACGAACGTATACCTCTGTAATTTGAACACTCACTCTTATCCCCGCTGCCTTTGTACAATGGCACTATGCAAGCATTCCGCCAGTCCTCAAGCACCTCACAATGAGTCATACATACATTAGATAACCTTACCAACCAGTCAACAATACATTCACCCCCTTTTTTAAGAAATTCCACTGTAATGCCATCCAAACCCGCTTCCTTACCGGCTTTCATCTTCCGCAAAGCTTTTACTACCTCTTCTCTGTTTCTCAAATCATTTTCCCTAACCCTCTCACTTGGCACACCACCTCGACCAAAACACCCTATATCTGCCACTCTATCGTCAATCACATTCAACAAACCCTTAAAATACTCACTTCATCTCCTCACATCACCACTACTTGTTATCGCCTCCCCATTAGCACCCTTCACTGATGTTCCCATTTGTTCCCTTGTCTTACGCACTTTATTTGCCTCCTTTCAAAACATCTTTTTATTCTCTCTAAAATTTAATGATACTCTCTCACCCAAACTCTCATTTGCCCTCTTGCATCTTTCTCTTGACGTCCTGCTTCTTTGTTTTATACATCTCCCAGTAATTTTCATTATTTCCCCGCAAAAATCGTCCAGATGCCTCTCTCTTGTCTTTCACTAATACTCTTACTTCTTCATCCCACCACTCACTACCCTTTCTAATCTGCCCACCTCCCACGCTTCTCATACCACAAGCATCTTTTGCGCAAGCTATCACTGCTTCCCTAAATACATCCCATTCCTCGCCGACTCCCCTTACGTTCTTTGTTCTCACCTTTTTCCAGTCTGTACTCAGTCTCTCCTGGTACTTCCTCACACAAATCTCCTTCCCAGGCTCACTTACTCTCTCCATTCTCTTCACCCCAACATTCTCTCTTTTTTTTTTTCTGAAAACCTTCACAAATCTTCACCTTCGCCTCTCAAGATAATGATCAGACATCCCTCCAGTTGCACCTCTTAGCACATTAACATGCAAAAGTGTCTCTTTCGCGCGCCTATCAATTAACGCGTTATCCAATAACGCTCTCTGGCCATCTCTCCTACTTACATACCTATACTTATGTATATCTCACTTTTGAAACCAGTTTTTCCCAATCACCAGTCCTCTTTCAGCATATAAATCTACAAGCTCTTTACTATTTCCATTTACAATACTGAACACCCCATGTACATCAATCATTTCCTCAACTGCCACATTACTGGATTTGCATACAAATCACCCATCACTATAACCCGGTCTCGTGCAGCAAAACTACTAACACTAACTGAGCTGCTCCCAAAACGCTTGCCTCTCATGATCTTTCTTCTCATGCCCAGGCGCATATGCACCAATAATCACCTATCTCTCTCCATCCACTTTCAGTTTTACCAATATCAATCTAGAGTTTACTTTCTTACACTCTATCACATACTCCCACCACTCCTGTTTCAGGAGTAGTATTACGCCTTCCCTTGCTCTTGTCCTCTCACTAACCCCTGACTTTACTCACAAGACATTCCCAAACCACTCTTCCCCTTTACTCTTGAGCTTCGTTTCACTCAGAGCCAAATCATCCAGTTTCCTTTCCTCAAACATACTACCTCTCTCTCTTCTCATCTTGGTTACATCCATACACATTGTTTAGTGTATTTCAGATTATTGCTAATGACAACTCCTAAATCCTTTTCTTCATCTAATTTAGTGAGAGTTTTCGAATAGTTTGTAGTCGTAGCGTCTATTCTTTTCTCCATAGTTCATAACTTTACACTTGTTTACATAGACTTCATTTGCTATCTGTCTAGCAACTCTGCTAGTAAGTTCTCTCTCAATCATTTTCCAGTCCCGCCTTTTTGCAGCTCTACCTCCTAGTTTAGTATCGTCAGCAAAATTAGAATTCTAAGATATAAGACCAAGTTCTAGGTTATTAATGTGTTATGAAAAGAATTGGGCCTAGGATCGACCACTGTGGCACACCACTCGTTACGTCTAGCCAACCTGAGGCTTTGCCGTTTAATACTACATGCTGCTTCCATATGGTAAGCCAGTTCTGATCCATGTACAGAGCTATCTTCATCGATTCCGTGTGCTTAAAGTTTATGTAAAAGTCTCTTTTGAAGTACTTTATCGAAAGCCTTCTGGGAATCAAGCTATACTAAATCAGACGGTAGTTTTTCGTCCCAGTTTTGATAAATAACATTAGAAAACACCGGCAAATTCGTCAGGCAGGATCTTCTATAGCAGAAACCGTGTTGGTTGTACAATATAATTTTGTGTTCTAGAAACGTGACAGTTTTATCTCGTATAAAAAGTTCCATCGTTTTACCTAACACCGACGTAAGGCCAATTGGGTGGTAGTTTAAGGCACACTTTTTGTCTTCTTTTTCATATATAGGAGTAACATTTGCTAGGTTTCCAGTTGGTTGGCACCTGACCATCCGATAGAGATTTGTTGAATATTATTGTTATGGGGTATATCAGCTGTCTCCTGACCTCCTTTGAAAATCTTGGGGCTAAGTTATCTGGGCCGTTGTATTTGTTGGGTTTTAATTATTCCAGGTACTTAAGTACTTCAGAGCTCTTAATTGATCTAACCTTCCACTTTTCTTCATCAGATTCTTAAAACATTTTCATTGGTTGCGGTATACGAGATGTTTCTTCCGCTGTGAATAAGGAGTTGAAAGAATACTCTAGATGTAGGAGAGTGAGCGTAGATTGTGTGCAGTAAAGGTGGTTTGTGCATGTAACTGATGGTGTAAGCAAAGTGACCTGTACCACAGAAGAACTCGTTATGAAAAGTGAATAACTGAGAGACCCTGTAGCAGAGGACGTGGCTTGGTCACTTCAACTCTGAGCAAAAGTTCAGTATTGTGTGGGCTGAAGTTAATGGCTGCACTAGCATGGTTCTTCTAATGGAACTGAAAGTGGAACTAAAAGAAATAGAAAAAAGAGTTAGATACATTATAACATGTAACTGATTTGGTGAATATATTTTCTACTAATGAGGAATAATTGATTCGGTGAATATATTTTCTACTAATGAAGAATAATCAACTTGTATAAGAGTCCTGGATTGAAGCATGAGGTATCAAAACCGAATTCATATCTAAATTTATGTGTAATGATATTGCTCAATCTTCTCAATGAATTCTGAGGATGTTGTATCTTTATCAAGACTAAAAACGTTCTAAATTCAAAAGCTGAAAACAATCTTACATATATATATATATATATATATATATATATATATATATATATATATATATATATATACAAGAAATTACAAACCCCTCCCCCCTCATATGCGCGAGGTAGCGCTAGCGAAAGACAACGAAGGCCACATTCGTTCACACTCATTCTCTAGCTCTCATGTAATAATGCACCAAAACCACAGCTCCCTTTCCACATTAAGGCCCCACAGAACTTTCCATGGTTTACCCCAGACGCTTCATATACCCTGGTTCAATCCACTGACAGCTCGTCGACCCCGGTATACCACATCGTTCCAATTCACTCTATTCCTTGCACGCCTTTCACCCTCCTGCATGTTCAGGCCCCGATCACTCAAAATCTTTTTCACTCCATCTTTCCACCTCCAATTTGGTCTCCCACTTCTTCTAGTTCCCTCCCCCTCTGACAAATATATCCTCTTGGTCAATCTTTCCTCACTCATTCCCTATATATGACAAAACCATTTCAAAACACCCTCCTTTGCCCTCTCAACCACACTCTTTTTATTACCACACATCTCTCTAACCCTATTATTACTTATTCGATCAAACCACTTCACACCACATATTGTCCTCAAACATCTCATTTCCAGCACATATACCCTCCTCCACGCAACTCTATCCATAGCCCACGCCCCGCAGCATAATATTGTTGGAACCACTATTCCTTCAAACATACCCATTTTTGTTTTCCGAGATAATGTTCTCGACTTCCACACATTCTTCAAGGCTCCCAGAACTTTCGCCCCCTCCCCAACCCTATAATTCACTTCAGCTTCCATGGTTCCATCCGCTGCCAGATCCACTCCAAGATATCTAAAACACTTCACTTCCTCCAGTCTTTCTCCATTCAAACTTATCTCCCAATTGACTTGTCCCTTAACCCTACTGTACCTAATAACCTTGCTCTTATTCACATTTACTGTCAGCTTTCTTCCTTCACACACTTTACCAAACTCAGTCACCAGCTTCTGCATTTTCTCACCCGAATAAGCCACCACATCTGTATCATCAGCGAACAACATCTGACTCACTTCCCAAGCTCTCTCATCCACAACAGACTGCATACTTGCCCCTCTTTCCAAAACTCTTGCATTCACCTCCCTAACAACTCCAACAATAAACAAATTAAACAACGATTGAGACATCACACACCCCCGCCGCAAACCTACATTCACTGAGAACCAATCACTTTCCTCTCCTCCTACACGTACACATGCCTTACATCCTCGATTAAAATTTTTCACTGCTTCTAACAACTTACCTCCCATACCATATATTCTTAATACCTTCCACGGAGCTTTTGTATCAACTCTATCATATGCCTTCTCCAGATCCATAAATGCTACATACAAATCCATTTGCTTTTCCAAGTATTTCTCACATACATTCTTCACAGCAAACACCTGATCCACACATCTTTTACCACTTTTGAAACAACACTGCTCTTCCCTAATCTGATGCTCTGTGCATGCTTTCACCCTCTCAATCAATACCCTCCCATAAAATTTACCAGGAATACTCAACAAAGTTATACCTCTGTACTTTGAGCACTCACTTTATCCTCTTTGCCTTTGCACAATGGCACTATGCAAGCATTCCGCCGATCCTCAGGCACCTCACCATGAGTCATACATACATTAAATAACCTCACCAACCAGTCAACAGTACAGTCACCACCTGTTTTTGATAAATTCCACTGCAATACCATCCAAACCTGCTGCCTTGCCGGCTTTCATCTTCCGCAAAGATTTTACTACCTCTGCTCTGCTAGCAAATAATTTTCCCTAACCCTCTCACTTTGCACATCACCTCGACCAAAACACCCTATAACTGCCACTCTATCATCAAACACATTCAACAAACCTTCAAAATACTCACTCCATCTCCTTCTCACATCACCACTACTTGTTATTACCTCCCATTAGCCCCCTTCAATGAAGTTCCCATTTGTTCCCATGTCATACGCACTTTATTTACCTCCTTCCGAAACATCTTTTTTATTCTCCCTGAAATTTAATGATACTCTCTCACCCCAATTCTCATTTGTCCTTTTTTTTCACCTCTTGCACCTTTCTCTTGACCTCCTGCTTCTTTCTTTCATACATCTGCCACTCATTTGCACTATTTCCTTGCAAAAATCGTCCAAATGCCTCTCTCTTCTCTTTCACTAATAATCTTACTTCTTCATCCCACCACTCACTACCCTTTCTAACCTGCCCACCTCCCACGCTTCTCATGCCACAAGCATCTTTTGCGCAAGCCATCACTGCTTCCCTAAATACATCCCATTCCTCCCCCACTCCCCTTACCTCCTTTGTTCTCACCTTTTTCCATTCTGTACTCAGTCTCTCCTGGTATTTCCTCGCACAAGCCTTCTTTCCAAGCTGACTTACTTTCACCACTCTTTTCACCCCAACATTCTCTCTTTATTTCTGAAAACCTCTACAAATCTTCACCTTCGCCTCCACAAGATAATGATCAGACATCCCTCCAGTTGCACCTCTCAGCACATTAACATCCAAAAGCCTCTCTTTCGTGCGCCTATCAATTAACACGTAATCCAAAAACGCTCTCTGGCCATCTCTCCTACTTACATACGTATACTTATGTATATCTCTCTTTTTTAACCTGGTATTCCTAATCACCAGTCCTTTTTTCAGCACAAAAATCTGCTAGCTCTTCACCATTTCCATTTACAACACTGAACACCCCACATACACCGATTATTCCCTCAAATGCCACATTACTCACCTTTGCATTCAAATCACCCATCTCTTTAACCCGATCTCGTGCATCATGCCCAGGTTCATATGCACCAATAATCACCCATCTCTCTCCATCAACTTTCAGTTTAACCCTTATCAATCTAGAGTTTACTTTCTTGCACTCTATCACATACTCCCACCACTCCTGTTTCAGGAGCAGTGCTACTCCTTCCCTTGCTCTTGTCCTCTCAGCAACCCCTGACTTTACACCCAAGACATTCCAAAACCACTCTTCCCCTTTACCCTTGAGCTTCGTTTCACTCAGAGCCAAAACATTCAGGTTTGTTTCCTCAAACATACTACCCAGCTCTAATTTTTTCTCATCTTGGTTACATCCACACACATTCAAACACCCCAATCTTAGCCTTCGAGGAGGATAAGCATTCCCCACGTGACTCATTCTTCTGTTTCCCCTTTTAGAAAGTTGAAATACAAGGAGGGGAGGGTTTCCAGCCTCCCGCTCTCGTCCCCTTTAGTCGCCTTCTACGACACGTGAGGAATGCGTGGGAAGTATTCTTTCTCCCCTATCCCTGGGGATAGGGGAGAAATTACATCTACATTCATCCATTTCTTTTGCGGTCTACCTCTTCAGTTCGCGCCTCCATTTTTCTTTAATAGATCAACGTTTGGTCTGTCATATCTTACGCATATCCATATAGTTTTACCAGACTTTCTAACTGTTAGTAATTGTCAATAGTGCTTCACACTGCAAACCTTTCTGATATCTAAGATTCATATGCGTGAGGTGGATGTAGTCTTACAAGAATCATGTTAATGGCGTGTATGTGGTCTTAGGATCATCCTTTTCTCCTGAAAGAGGTGTTCAAGGTTTTGTGTCGGTGGATATAGCTTGACGTTGTTGGCCTTGATGACCCTGGCACATGGTAGGCCTGCAGCCCTCCTGGCTATGTTCGCGAGACTCAAAGACGAGGAATTCAATGATAATCAAAGACTGTTCAGAGTAACCTCTACCACACTTGGGTCACTCTTCTTTCTAACGATGATTTACTTTCGTTTCGACTTTTTCAAAAGCCCCAAGTTGACACGTCATCTGGTCTTGATGACTCATTGGCGTTAACTTCTAAAGGTAACTTATGGTCTTCATCATCTTAGTTTTATTTGTTAATAATATATCCTCGACCCTGATGAAGATAACTATGAAAATTGCATGCGGTTATGATACATTTGTGATGTTTTCCATATAACTCACTGAACTGAACATTATACTCCGTATCTGGGCCTCTGCTTTATAATCGTAAATATGTCCCACTTCTATATTTTCAAAACGGAATGTATTTTTCTTCTTACGAATTTGGAAATTGAAGACAAAGTCGTCAAACCCGGAAACGCTTGCAAATTATCCTTTAGAATTTTTGCTGAATCATTTAACATTTCTTTACACCCATGGCATCTCTAACATTCAAAGTCGCTATCATTAAATACCTCTGATTGTATTGTCTGCATCTTATTCGCTTCCCTCATTAGGCTCTCTTATTTATTTACATTCTTGATGATGATTTATATTTTCCTAAAGTCGTCGCACTTGGCAATTTCCTCTACTCTGAAGAAGTCACTTGGCGGCTGCCACTATGTTTCCTGTCACGTCCGGGAGACGTGTTACGACGCTTATTGTCAACTCCTCTATTTTCTCCAGACGTCCCGAGCCAAGTAGAAATAAATTCTAGACTGCCGCTGCTGCAGAGGCAAGCCGTACTAGCCAGAGGCCATGGAGGGAAAAGACAGAGAAGTGAAAGTAATAGAACCAAGTCTCAGGCCGCACCGCTACTGCAAACACTTCCGCCTCCCACCGCCTTCCTCCTCCTCAACATTTGTGGAGAAAACACTGAGATATATAGCTGACAAGGAAGACACTCACACATGTGAATCTTGGATGTCAGAGAGGTTTGCAGTGTGAAGCACTCGTGACAATTACTAACACTTAGAAAGTCTGATAAGACTGTATGGATGTGCGTAAGATATGACAGACTAAACGTTGATCTATAAAATAACGATGGAGGCGCGACCTGAAGAGGTAGACTGCAAAAGAAACGGATGAATGTAGCAGATGTTATTTTTCTTTCCCGTTCAATTTTATTTTACATAAGATTACATATTTACAGGAGAAAGACAGACAATAGGAGGCCTGATTGGCCCACGACTGGGTTATCTGGTAAAAAAAAGATAAAATCAACGAAAAAAATCAAATTCCACTTGGCAATTTTTTAAGCTATTACCGACTCCCCGGTGCCGCACATTAGCCTTTTAGTTTCCCCATTACCGTTGTCGTTTATACAGTTTATTTCTGGCATTTTTCTCAGAGTATTTCTGAACAAATGAAATATTTGTTTAAACGACTTTTGAAGGTTGTTATAGGTTTAGCAGTCACTAGGTCTGACGTTGACTTATTCCAGTGCTCAACACACCTATAGGAAAACAAGTTTCTCTCCACGTCTGTACTACATCTTTTAGCTTTAAGTTTTATTCTATTTGTCCTGGTAACCGTATATTCTATTTGTCCTGGTAACCGTATATTCTATTTGTCCTGGTAACCGTATATTCTATTTGTCCTGGTAACCGTATATTCTATTTGTCCTGGTAACCGTATATTCTATTTGTCCTGGTAACCGTATATTCTATTTGTCCTGGTAACCGTATATTCTACCTGTCCTGGTAACCGTATTTTCTTGTATTTTTTGTATGTTCGTGATTTGCTTTATCGAACTTGTCCAAGATTTTGAAAACTTCGATTAAATCGCCACTACGTCTATGTCTTTTTAAAGAAGAGATCCATCCGTTCTAGTATCTCTTCGTTTGCCAGATTTCTATGGGATAGGATCAATTTTGTCTCGCTTCTTCGTACTTGCTCTAATTTTCACTCGTCTTTTTTATAGTTTGGGGACCAGAACTGGACTGGATATTCAAGGAGTGGTCTTACTAGAATATCATATAGTGTGAGAATTGTTTCTGGTGTCATGTAATTTACGTTCCTGGCTATGAAACTTAACATTTGATTGCCATTTTAGTTGCTGCTCGACATTGTTTAGTGTATTTCAGATTGTTGCTAATGACAACTTCAAAATCCTTTTCTTCATCTAATTTAGTGAGAGAGTTTTCGAATACTTTGTGGATGTAGCATCTGTTCTTTTCTCCAAGGCGCATAACTTTGCACTTCTTTACATAAGCTTCATTTGCCATCTGTCTGGCCACTCTGCTAGTAAGTTCTCCTTGAATCATTTCGCAGTCCCGCCTGTTTACACTCTACCTCCTAGTTTAGTATCGTCAGCAAATTTAGAGATCTAAGATATGAGACCAAGTTCTAGGTTATTAGTGTGCTATGAAAAGAATTGGGCCTAGGATTGACCACTGTGGCACACCAGTCGTTACGTCGAGCCAACCTGAGGCCTTGTCGTTTAATACTACACGCTGCTTTCATCTGGTAAGCCAGTCTCTGATCCATGTACAGAGTATCTTCACCGATTCCGTGTGCTCAAAGTTTGTGTAAAAGTCTCTTGTGAAGTACTTTATCGAAAGCCTTCTGGAAATCTAGATATACTAAATCAGACGGTAAATTTTCGTCCCAGTTCTCATAAATAACATTAGAAAACACAGGGAAATTCGTCAGGCAGGATCTTCTATAGCAGAAACCGTGTTGGTTGTACGATATATTTTTGTGTTCTAGAATCGTGATAATTTTATCTCGAATTAATTTTCCTCCGTTTTACCTAACACTGACGTAAGGCCAATTGGGTGGTAGTTCAAGGGTCACTCTTTGTCTCCTCTTTATATATAGGAGTAACATTTACTAGTTTCCAGTTAGTTGACACCTGACCATCCGATAGAGATTTGTTGAATATTATTGTTATGGGGTATATCAGCTGTCTCCTGACCTTTAAAAATCTTGGAACTAGGTTATCTGGGCCGTTGTATTTGTTGGGTTTTAATCATTCCAGGTATCTAAGTACTTCAGAGCTCTTAATTAATCTAACCTTCAACTGTTCTTCATCAGATTCTTAAAACGTTTTCATTGGTTGCGGTATACGAGATGTTTCTTCAGTTGTGAATACGGAGTTAAAAGAATACGCCAGATTTAGGAGAGTGAAGGCAGATTGTATACGGCAAAGGTGGTTTGTACATGTTACTGATGGTATAAATAAAGTGACCTGTACCACAGAAGAACTCGGTATGAAAAGTGAATAACTGAGAGACGTTGTAGCAGAGGGCGTGGCTTGGTCACTTCAACTCTGAGCAAAAGTTCAGTATTGTGTGGGCTGAAGTTAATGGCTGCACTAACATGGTTCTTCCCATGGAACTGAAAGTGGAACTAAAACAATAGAAAAAAGAGTTAGATACATTATAACATGTAACTGGTTTGGTGAATATATTTTCTACCAATGATGAATAACTGATTTGGTGAATATATTTTCTACTAATGAGGAATAATCAACTTGTATAAGAGTCCTGGATTGAAGCATGAGGTATCAAAACCTAACTGATATCTAAATATATGTGTGTGTTGATGTTGCTTAATCTTGTAATTGACTTTTTGAGATGTTATGTGTCTGTATCAAGAACTAAAAACATATTGAATTCAAAAGCTAAACACAATCACATCTTAGAAAGGGAAATTAGTTAAGACTTTCATTTTTCGCGAGAAAACTTTTGAACTGATTAAATGAAAAAATTCACTTGAAGTGAGAAGTGGAGGACCACATAGTGACCGTGAAGTGTTGCCACGTGCAGTACATCTCCATACCAAGTAACACTGAGGCTGACCTACTGTTTGAGACTATTTATTACACACACTTCGTTTGACTGTATTCTCTGTATACACGTCTGACTTGGGTAACAAACTGCCAGTTTACCGGAGCCCCGCTGCCTGTAGGGAGGTGTATATACCAGATCAACAAGATGGTTTACACAACAATCTCATCCATGGGAACCATATGTGCCAGGCTGAAGTGTCGCTAATGAACTAATATTTTCCCAGATGTCCTGGCGGTATCTTGGTATAGCTACACTACACACGGTTTCAACATTCCTTTACCAGGTTGGCAAAAGTTGGGAAAATATTCAAATTTTGGTCAGTAATGCATATGGTTTAAGATTCTTTATGACGTTCAAGGTAAAGAATGTACGAACTGGTGAAGGATATTTATTTCATCTCGAATTTTCTCGGTTTTTGTCTCATAATTATTTTCGATATATGTCACATTACTTTAGTATTTCGTTATGCATTAGATAAGGCAAAGGTTGGAACGTGCAGACCCTAATATTGACTGAGGCATAGTGCTACTCCATCTAGAACATCTAATTCCCGTGACATGTTTAACAGATATACATATTAGATATACTCTCATCTAGCATGTAACAGAGCTAAAGGAAGCCAGGTGTACTGAATCATGATTCAAACAATACGCAGATGGTGCCGGATCCCTCCTTCCCGAGGTTATACCGGGTGTGAAGAGCAGCCTTTCCTGTTACTAGATACAGCGCACTATTGAGCTCCAGGAGCCTTAAAAAGGTCCTCGATAGCAACATAGGTCTCCCAGATACATCAGTCCTCGTGTAATCATAGGAATATGATACGCTTGCTAAACATTAATCTGTAGAATTATAGATATTAAAATAAACTTCCTTTAAACGTTTCGAATCTAAGTGCAATAACAATCAGCCCCTGACTATCTACACCATCATATATATATATATATATATATATATATATATATATATATATATATATATATATATATATATATATATATGTTTTTTTTTTTTTGCTTTTTGCTTTATCGCTGTCTCCCGCGTTTGCGAGGTAGCGCAAGGAAACAGACGAAAGAAATGGCCCAACCCACCCCCATACACATGTATATACATACGTCCACACACGCAAATATACATGCCTACACAGCTTTCCATGGTTTACCCCAGACGCTTCACATGCCCTGATTCAATCCACTGACAGCACATCAACCCCGGTATACCACATCGATCCAATTCACTCTATTCCTTGCCCTCCTTTCACCCTCCTGCATGTTCAGGCCCCGATCACTCAAAATCTTTTTCACTCCATCTTTCCACCTCCAATTTGGTCTCCCACTTCTCCTCGTTCTCTCCACCTCCGACACATAAATCCTCTTGGTCAATCTTTCCTCACTCATTCTCTCCATGTGCCCAAACCATTTCAAAACACCTTCTTCTGCTCTTTCAACCACGCTCTTTTTATTTCCACACATCTCTCTTACCCTTACGTTACTTACTCGATCAAACCACCTCACACCACATATTGTTCTCAAAAATCTCATTTCCAGCACATCCATCCTCCTGCGCACAACTCTATCCATAGCCCACGCCTCACAACCATACAACATTGTTGGAACCACTATTCCTTCAAACAAACCCATTTTTGCTTTCCGAGATAATGTTCTCGACTTCCACACATTCTTCAAGGCTTCCAGGATTTTCGCCCCCTAACCCACCCTATGATCCACTTCCGCTTCCATGGTTCCATCCGCTGCCAGATCCACTCCGCGATATCTAAAACACTTTACTTCCTCCAGTTTTTCTCCATTCAAACTTACCTCCCAATAGACGTGACCCTCAACCCTACTGTATTTAATTACCTTGCTCTTATTCACATTTACTCTTAACTTTCTTCTTCCACACACTTTACTAGACTCAGTCACCAGCTTCTGCAGTTTCTCACATGAATCAGCCACCAGCGCTGTATCATCAGCGAACAACAACTGACTCACATCCCAAGCTCTCTCATCCCCAACAGACTTCATACTTGCCCCTCTTTCCAAAACTCTTGCATTCACCTCCCTAACAACCCCATCCATAAACAAATTAAACAACCATGGAGACATCACACACCCCTGCCGCAAACCTACATTCACTGAGAACCAATCACTTTCCTCTCTTCCTACACGTACACATGCCTTACATCCTCGATAAAAACTTTTCACTGCTTCTAACAACTTGCCTCCCACACCATATATTCTTAATACCTTCCAAAGAGCATCTCTATCAACTCTATCATATGCCTTCTCCAGATCCATAAATGCTACATACAAATCCATTTCCTTTTCTAAGTATTTCTCACTTACATTCTTCAAAGCAAACACCTGATCCAAACATCCTCTACCACTTATGAAACCACACTGTTCTTCCCCAGTCTGATGCTCTGTACATGCCTTTACCCTCTCAATCAATACCCACCCATATAATTTACCAGGAATACTCAACAAATTTATACTTCTGTAATTTGAGCACTCACTCTTATCCCCTTTGCCTTTGTACAATGGCACTATGCACGCATTCCGCCAATCCTCAGGCACCTCACCATGAGTCATACATACATTAGATAACCTTACCAACCAGTCAATAATACAGTCAACCACGTTTTTAATAAATTTCACTGCTGCCTTGCCGGCTTTCATCTTCCGCAAAGCTTTTACTACCTCTTCTCTGTTTACCAAATCATTTTCCCTAACCCTCTCACTTTGCACACCACCTCGACCAAAACACCCTATATCTGCCACTCTATCCTCAAACACATTCAACAAACCCTCAAAATACTCACTCCATCTCCTTCTCACATCACCACTACTTGGTATCACCTCCCCATTTGCCATATATATATATATATATATATATATATATATATATATATATATATATATATATATATATATATTTCTTTTTTTTTTTTTATACTTTGTCGCTGTCTCCCGCATTTGCGAGGTAGCGCAAGGAAACAGACGAAAGAAATGGCCCAACCCCCCCCCCCCCCCATACACATGTACATACACACGTCCACACACGCAAATATACATACCTACACAGCTTTCCATGGTTTTTTAAGACGCTTCACATGCCTTGATTCAATCCACTGACAGCACGTCAACCCCTGTATACCACATCGCTCCAATTCACTCTATTCCTTGCCCTCCTTTCACCCTCCTGCATGTTCAGGCCCCGATCACACAAAATCTTTTTCACTCCATCTTTCCACCTCCAATTTGGTCTCCCTCTTCTCCTCGTTCCCTCCACCTCCGACACGTATATCCTCTTGGTCAATCTTTCCTCACTCATTGTCTCCATGTGCCCAAACCATTTCAAAACACCCTCTTCTGCTCTCTCAACCACGCTCTTTTTATTCCACACATCTCTCTTACCCTTACGTTACTTACTCGATCAAACCACCTCACACCACACATTGTCCTCAAACATCTCATTTCCAGCACATCCATCCTCCTGCGCACAACTCTATCAATAGCCCACGCCTCGCAACCATACAGCATTGTTGGAACCACTATTCCTTCAAACATACCCATTTTTGCTTTCCGAGATAATGTTCTCGACTTCCACACATTTTTCAAGGCTCCCAAAATTTTCGCCCCCTCCCCCACCCTATGATCCACTTCCGCTTCCATGGTTCCATCCGCTGACAGATCCACTCCCAGATATCTAAAACACTTCACTTCCTCCAGTTTTTCTCCATTCAAACTCACCTCCCAATTGACTTGACCCTCAACCCTACTGTACCTAATAACCTTGATCTTATTCACATTTACTCTTAACTTTCTTCTTCCACACACTTTACCAAACTCAGTCACCAGCTTCTGCAGTTTCTCACATGAATCAGCCACCAGCGCTGTATCATCAGCGAACAACAACTGACTCACTTCCCAAGCTCTCTCATCCCCAACAGACTTCATATATATATATATATATATATATATATATATATATATATATATATATATATATATATATATATATATATATATATATATATATATATATATATATATATATATATATATATATATATATATACAAATATATATATATATATATATATGGGAGGGTATTGATTGAGAGGGTGAAGGCATGTACAGAGCATCAGATTGGGGAAGAGCAGTGTGGTTTCAGAAGTGGTAGAGGATGTGTGGATCAGGTGTTTGCTTTGAAGAATGTATGTGAGAAATACTTAGAAAAGCAAATGGATTTGTATGTAGCATTTATGGATCTGGAGAAGGCATATGATAGAGTTGATAGAGATGCTCTGTGGAAGGTATTAAGAATATATGGTGTGGGAGGCAAGTTGTTAGAAGCAGTGAAAAGTTTTTATCGAGGATGTAAGGCATGTGTACGTGTAGGAAGAGAGGAAAGTGATTGGTTCTCAGTGAATGTAGGTTTGCGGCAGGGGTGTGTGATGTCTCCATGGTTGTTTAATTTGTTTATGGATGGGGTTGTTAGGGAGGTAAATGCAAGAGTTTTGGAAAGAGGGGCAAGTATGAAGTCTGTTGGGGATGAGAGAGCTTGGGAAGTGAGTCAGTTGTTGTTCGCTGATGATACAGCGCTGGTGGCGGATTCATGTGAGAAACTGCAGAAGCTGGTGACGGAGTTTGGTAAAGTGTGTGGAAGAAGAAAGTTAAGAGTAAATGTCAATAAGAGCAAGGTTATTAGGTACAGTAGGGTTGAGGGTCAAGTCAATTGGGAGGTGAGTTTGAATGGTGAGAGGCTGGAGGAAGTGAAGTGTTTTAGATATCTGGGAGTGGATCTGTCAGCGGATGGAACCATGGAAGCGGAAGTGGATCATAGGGTGGGGGAGGGGGCGAAAATTTTGGGAGCCTTGAAAAATGTGTGGAAGTCGAGAACATTATCCCGGAAAGCAAAAATGGGTATGTTTGAAGGAATAGTAGTTCCAACAATGTTGTATAGTTGCGAGGCGTGGGCTATGGATAGAGTTGTGCGCAGGAGGATGGATGTGCTGGAAATGAGATGTTTGAGGACAATGTGTGGTGTGAGGTGGTTTGATCGAGTAAGTAACGTAAGGGTAAGAGAGATGTGTGGAAATAAAAAGAGCGTGGTTGAGAGAGCAGAAGAGGGTGTTTTGAAATGGTTTGGGCACATGGAGAGAATGAGTGAGGAAAGATTGACCAAGAGGATATATGTGTCGGAGGTGGAGGGAACGAGGAGAAGAGGGAGACCAAATTGGAGGTGGAAAGATGGAGTGAAAAGGATTTTGTGTGATCGGGGCCTGAACATGCAGGAGGGTGAAAGGAGGGCAAGGAATAGAGTGAATTGGAGCGATGTGGTATACAGGGGTTGACGTGCTGTCAGTGGATTGAATCAAGGCATGTGAAGCGTCTGGGGTAAACTATGGAAGGCTGTGTAGGTATGTATATTTGCGTGTGTGGACGTGTGTATGTACATGTGTATGGGGGGGGTTGGGCCATTTCTTTCGTCTGTTTCCTTGCGCTACCTCGCAAACGCGGGAGACAGCGACAAAGTATAAAAAAAAAAAAAAAAAAAAAAAAAAATATATATATATATATATATATATATATATATATATATATATATATATATATATATATATATATATATATATATATATATATATATATATATATATATATATATACTTATTTATTTATTTATTTATTTATTTATTTTTCTTTGTCGCTGTCTCCCGCGTTTCCGAGGTAGCGCAAGGAAACAGACGAAAGAAATGGCCAAACCTACCCCCATACACATGAATATACATATACGTCCACACACGCAAATATACATACCTATACATCTCAATGTACACATATATATACACACACAGACACATACATATATACCCATGCACACAATTCACACTGTCTCCCTTTATTCATTCCCATCGCCACGTCGCCACACATGGAACACCATCCCCCTCCCCCCTCATGTGTGCGAGGTAGCGCTAGGAAAAGACAACAAAGGCCCCATTCGTTCACACTCAGTCTCTAGCTGTCATGCAATAATGCCCGAAACCACAGCTCCCTTTCCACATCCAGGCCCCAGACAACTCTCCATGGTTTACCCCAGACGCTTCACATGCCCTAATTCAATCCAGACAGCACGTCAACCCCGGTATACCACATCGATCCAATTCACTCTATTCCTTGCACGCCTTTCACCCTCCTGCATGTTCAGGCACCGATCACTCAAAATCTTTTTCACTCCATCTTTCCAACTCCAATCTGGTCTCCCACTTCTCCTCGTTCCCTCCACCTCAGACACATATATCCTCTTGGTCAATCTTTCCTCACTCATTCTCTTCATGTGCCCAAACCATTTCAAAACACCCTCTTCTGCTCTCTCAACCACACTCTTTTTAATTCCATACATCTCTCTTACCCTTACATTACTTACTCGATCAAACCACCTCACACCACACATTGTCCTCAAACATCTCATTTCCAGCACATCCACCTTCCTGCGCACAACTCTATTCATAGCCCACTCCTCGCAACCATACAACATTGTTGGAACCACTATTCCTTCAAACATACCCATTTTTGTTTTCCGAGATGATGTAGTGGTGATGTGAGAAGGAGATGGAGTGAGTATTTTGAAGGGTTGTTGAATGTGTTTGATGATAGAGTGGCAGATATAAGGTGTTTTGGTCGAGGTGGTGTGCAAAGTGAGAGGGTTAGGGAAAATGATTTGGTAAACAGAGAAGAGGTGGTAAAAGCTTTGCGGAAGATGAAAGCCGGTAAGGCAGCAGGTTTGGATGGTATTGCAGTAGACTTTATTAAAAAAGGGGGTGACTGTATTATTGACTGGTTTGTACGGTTATTTAATGTATGTATGACTCATGGTGAGGTGCATGAGGATTGGCGGAATGCGTGCATAGTGCCATTGTACAAAGGCAAAGGGGATAAGAGTGAGTGCTACAATTTCAGAGGTATAAGTTTGTTGAGTATTCCTGGTAAATTATATGGGAGGGTATTGATTGAAAGTGTGAAGGCATGTTCAGAGCATCAGATTGGGGAAGAGCAGTGTGGTTTCAGAAGTGGTAGAGGATGTGTGGATCAGGTGTTTTCTTTGAAGAATGTAAGTGAGAAATACTTAGAAAAGCAAATGGATTTGTATGTAGCATTTATGGATCTGGAGAAGGAATATGATAGAGTTGATAGAGATGCTCTGTTGAAGGTATTAAGAGTATATGGTGTGGGAGGAAAGTTGTTAGAAGAAGTGAAAAGTTTTTATCGAGGATGTAAGGCATGTGTACGTGTAGGAAGAGAGGAAAGTGATTGGTTCTCAGTGAATGTAGGTTTGCGGCAGGGTTGTGAGATGTCTCTCTGGTTGTTTAATTTGTTTATGGATGGAGTTGTTAGGGAGGTGAATGCAAGAGTTTTGGAAAGAGGGGCAAGTATGAAGACTGTTGGGGATGAGAGAGCTTGGGAAGTGAGTCAGTTGTTTTTCGCTGATGATACAGCGCTGATGGCTGATTCATGTGAGAAACTACAGAAGCTGGTGACTGAGTTTGGTAAAATGTGTGAAAGAAGAAAGTTAAGAGTAAATGTGAATAAGAGCAAAGTTATTAGGTACAGTAGGGTTGAGGGTCACGTCTATTGGGAGGTAAGTTTCAATGGAGAAAAACTTGAGGAAGTAAAGTGTTTTAGATATCTGGGAGTGGATCTGGCAGCGGATGGAACCATGGAAGCGGAAGTGGATCATTGGGTGGGGGAGGGGGCGAAAATTCTGGGAGCCTTGAAGAATGTGTGGAAGTCGAGAACATTATCACGGAAAGCAAAAATGGGTATGTTTGAAGGAATAGTGTTTCCAACAATGTTGTATGGTTGCGAGGCGTGGGCTATGGATAGCGTTGTGCGCAGGAGGATGGATGTGCTGGAAATGAAATGTTTGAGGACAATGTGTGGTATGAGGTGGTTTGATCGAGTAAGTAACGTAAGGGTAAGAGAGATGTGTGGAAATAAAAAGAGCGTGGTTGAGAGAGCAGAAGAGGGTGTTTTGACATGGTTTGGGCACATGGAGAGAATGAGTGAGGAAAGATTGACGAAGAGGATATATGTGTCGGAGGTGGAGGGAACGAGGAGAAGAGGGAGACCAAATTGGAGGTGGAAAGATGGAGTGAAAAAGATTTTGTGTGATCGGGGCCTGAACATGCAGGAGGGTGAAAGGAGGGCAAGGAATAGAGTGAATTGGAGCGATGTGGTACACCGGGGTTGACGTGCTGTCAGTGGATTGAATCAAGGCATGTGAAGCGTCTGGGGTAAACCATGGAAAGCTTTGTAGGTATGTATATTTGCGTGTGTGGACGTATGTATATACATGTGTATGGGGGTGGGTTGGGCCATCCCTTTCGTCTGTTTCCTTGCACTACCTCGCAAACGCGAGAGACAGCGACATAGCAAAAAAAAAAAAAAAAAAAAATATATATATATATATATATATATATATGTGAGAGAGCTTGGGAAGTGAGTCAGTTGTTGTTCGCTGATGATACAGCGCTGGTGGCTGATTCATGTGAGAAACTGCAGAAGCTGGTGACTAAGTCCGGTAAAGTGTGTGAAAGAAGAAAGTTAAGAGTAAATGTGAATAAGAGCAAGGTTATTAGGTACAGTAGGGTTGAGGATCAAGTCAATTGGGAGGTAAGTTTGAATGGGGAAAAACTGGAGGAAGTAAAGTGTTTTAGATATCTGGGAGTGGATCTGGAAGCGGATGGAACCATGGAAGCGGAAGTGAATCATAGGATGGTGGAGGGGGCGAAAATTCTGAGAGCATAGAAGAATGTGTGGAAGTCGAGAACATTATCTCGGAAAGCAAAAATGGGTATGTTTGAAGGAATAGTGGTTCCAACAATGTTGTATGGTTGCGAGGCGTGGGCTATGGATAGAGTTGTGCGCAGGAGGGTGGATGTGCTGGAAATGAGATGTTTGAGGACAATGTGTGGTGTGAGGTGGTTTGATCGAGTAAGTAACGTAAGGGTAAGAGAGATGTGTGGAAATAAAAAAGGCGTGGTTGAGAGGCAGAAGGGGGGTGTTTTAAAAGGTTTGGGCAATGGGCAAAATGAGTGGGGAAGACTGAAGAAGAGGTAATGTGTGGGATGGAGGGAACGAGGGAAGTGGGAACCAAATTGGAGGTGGAAGATGGGGGGTGAAAACGATTTTGGTGATGGTCCTGAACATGCAGGGGGGGGAAAAGGGGGAAAGGAAAAAAGTGAATTGGATCGATGTGGTTACCCGGGGGTTTACGTGCTGTCAGTGGATCGAATCAAGGCAGTGAAGCGTCTGTGGTAAAACTATGGAAGGCTGGTGGTATATATATTTGCGTTTTGTGGACGTGTGTATGTACTGTGTATGGGGGGGTTGGGCCATTTCTTTCGTCTGTTTCCTTGCGCTACCTCGCAAACGCGGGAGACAGCGACAAAGTAAAAAAAAAAAAAAAAAAAAAAAAAAAATTATATATATATATATATATTATTATATATATATATATTTAATATATATTATATATATATATATATATATATATATATATATATTTATAGATATATATATATATATACTTATTTATTTATTTATTTATTTAATTATTTTTCTTTGTCGCTGTCTCCCGCGTTTCCGAGGTAGCGCAAGGAAACAGACGAAAGAAATGGCCAAACCTACCCCCATACACATGAATATACATATACGTCCCACACACGCAAATATACATACCTATACATCTCAATGTACACATATATATTACACACACAGAATCACATAATATATACCCATGCACACAATTCACACTGTCTCCCTTATTCATTCCCATCGCCACGTCGCCACACATGGAACACCATCCCCCTCCCCCCCTCATGTGTGCGAGGTAGCGCTAGGAAAAGACAACAAAGGCCCCATTCGTTCACACTCAGTCTCTAGCTGTCATGCAATAATGCCCGAAACCACAGCTCCCTTTCCACATCCAGGCCCCAGACAACTCTCCATGGTTTACCCCAGACGCTTCACATGCCCTAATTCAATCCAGACAGCACGTCAACCCCGGTATAACCACATCGATCCAATTCACTCTATTCCTTGCACGCCTTTCACCCTCCTGCATGTTCAGGCACCGATCACTCAAAATCTTTTTTCACTCCATCTTTCCAACTCCAATCTGGTCTCCCACTTCTCCTCGTTCCCTCCACCTCAGACACATATATCCTCTTGGTCAATCTTTCCTCACTCATTCTCTTCATGTGCCCAAACCATTTCAAAACACCCTCTTCTGCTCTCTCAACCACACTCTTTTTAATTCCATACATCTCTCTTACCCTTACATTACTTACTCGATCAAACCACCTCACACCACACATTGTCCTCAAACATCTCATTTCCAGCACATCCCCCTTCCTGCGCACAACTCTATTCATAGCCCACTCCTCGCAACCATAACAACATTGTTGGAACCACTATTCCATTCAAACATACCCATTTTTGTTTTCCGAGATGATGTAGTGGTGATGTGAGAAGGAGATGGAGTGAGTATTTTGAAGGGTTGTTGAATGTGTTTGATGATAGAGTGGCAGATATAAGGTGTTTTGGTCGAGGTGGTGTGCAAAGTGAGAGGGTTAGGGAAAATGATTTGTAAACAGAGAAGAGGTGGTAAAAGCTTTGCGGAAGATGAAAGCCGGTAAGGCAGCAGGTTTGGATGGTATTGCAGTAGACTTTATTAAAAAAGGGGGTGACTGTATTATTGACTGGTTTGTACGGTTATTTAATGTATGTATGACTCATGGTGAGGTGCATGAGGATTGGCGGAATGCGTGCATAGTGCCATTGTACAAAGGCAAAGGGATAAGAGTGAGTGCTACAATTTCAGAGTATAAGTTTGTTGAGTATTCCTGGTAAATTATATGGGAGGGTATTGATTGAAAGTGTGAAGGCATGTTCAGAGCAATCAGATTGGGGAAGAGCAGTGTGTTTCTGAAGTGGTAGAGGATGTGTGGATCAGGTGTTTTCTTTGAAGAATGTAAGTGAGAAATACTTAGAAAAGCAAATGGATTTGTATGTAGCATTTATGGATCTGGAGAAGGCATATGATAGAGTTGATAGAGATGCTCTGTGGAAGGTATTAAGAGTATATGGTGTGGGAGGAAAGTTGTTAGAAGCAGTGAAAAGTTTTTATCGAGGATGTAAGGCATGTGTACGTGTAGGAAGAGAGGAAAGTGATTGGTTCTCAGTGAATGTAGGTTTGCGGCAGGGTGTGTGATGTCTCCATGGTTGTTTAATTTGTTTATGGATGGGGTTGTTAGGGAGGTGAATGCAAGAGTTTTGGAAAGAGGGGCAAGTATGAAGACTGTTGGGGATGAGAGAGCTTGGGAAGTGAGTCAGTTGTTGTTCGCTGATGATACAGCGCTGGTGGCTGATTCATGTGAGAAACTGCAGAAGCTGGTGACTGAGTTTGGTAAAGTGTGTGAAAGAAGAAAGTTAAGAGTAAATGTGAATAAGAGCAAGGTTATTAGGTACAGTAGGGTTGAGGGTCAAGTCAATTGGGAGGTGAGTTTGAATGGAGAAAAACTGGAGGAAGTGAAGTGTTTTAGATATCTGGGAGTGGATCTGGCAGCGGATGGAACCATGGAAGCGGAAGTGGATCATAGGGTGGGGGAGGGGGCGAAAATTCTGGGAGCCTTGAAGAATGTGTGGAAGTCGAGAACATTATCACGGAAAGCAAAAATGGGTATGTTTGAAGGAATAGTGGTTCCAACAATGTTGTATGGTTGCGAGGCGTGGGCTATGGATAGAGTTGTGCGCAGGAGGATGGATGTGCTGGAAATGAGATGTTTGAGGACAATGTGTGGTGTGAGGTGGTTTGATCGAGTAAGTAACGTAAGGGTAAGAGAGATGTGTGGAAATAAAAAGAGCGTGGTTGAGAGAGCAGAAGAGGGTGTTTTGAAATGGTTTGGGCACATGGAGAGAATGAGTGAGGAAAGATTGACCAAGAGGATATATGTGTCGGAGGTGGAGGGAACGAGGAGAAGAGGGAGACCAAATTGGAGGTGGAAAGATGGAGTGAAAAAGATTTTGTGTGATCGGGGCCTGAACATGCAGGAGGGTGAAAGGAGGGCAAGGAATAGAGTGAATTGGAGCGATGTGGTATACCGGGGTTGACGTGCTGTCAGTGGATTGAATCAAGGCATGTGAAGCGTCTGGGGTAAACCATGGAAAGCTTTGTAGGTATGTATATTTGCGTGTGTGGACGTATGTATATACATGTGTATGGGGGTGGGTTGGGCCATCCCTTTCGTCTGTTTCCTTGCACTACCTCGCAAACGCGAGAGACAGCGACATAGCAAAAAAAAAAAAAAAAAAAAATATATATATATATATATATATATATATGTGAGAGAGCTTGGGAAGTGAGTCAGTTGTTGTTCGCTGATGATACAGCGCTGGTGGCTGATTCATGTGAGAAACTGCAGAAGCTGGTGACTAAGTCCGGTAAAGTGTGTGAAAGAAGAAAGTTAAGAGTAAATGTGAATAAGAGCAAGGTTATTAGGTACAGTAGGGTTGAGGATCAAGTCAATTGGGAGGTAAGTTTGAATGGGGAAAAACTGGAGGAAGTAAAGTGTTTTAGATATCTGGGAGTGGATCTGGAAGCGGATGGAACCATGGAAGCGGAAGTGAATCATAGGATGGTGGAGGGGGCGAAAATTCTGAGAGCATAGAAGAATGTGTGGAAGTCGAGAACATTATCTCGGAAAGCAAAAATGGGTATGTTTGAAGGAATAGTGGTTCCAACAATGTTGTATGGTTGCGAGGCGTGGGCTATGGATAGAGTTGTGCGCAGGAGGGTGGATGTGCTGGAAATGAGATGTTTGAGGACAATGTGTGGTGTGAGGTGGTTTGATCGAGTAAGTAACGTAAGGGTAAGAGAGATGTGTGGAAATAAAAAGAGCGTGGTTGAGAGAGCAGAAGAGGGTGTTTTGAAATGGTTTGGGCACATGGAGCGAATGAGTGAGGAAAGACTGAAGAAGAGGATATATGTGTGGGAGATGGAGGGAACGAGGAGAAGTGGGAGACCAAATTGGAGGTGGAAAGATGGAGTGAAAACGATTTTGAGTGATCGGTGCCTGAACATGCAGGAGGGTGAAAGGCGGGCAAGGAATAAAGTGAATTGGATCGATGTGGTATACCGGGGTTGACGTGCTGTCAGTGGATCGAATCAAGGCATGTGAAGCGTCTGGGGTAAACCATGGAAGGTTGCGTGGGGCCTGGATGTGGAAAGGGAGCTGTGGTTTCGGGCATTATTGCATGACAGCTGGAGACTGAGTGTAAACGAATGGGGCCTTTGTTGTCTTTTTCCTAGCGCTGCCTCGCACACATGAGGGGGGAGGGGATGGTATTCCATGTGTGGCGAGGTGGCGATGGGAATGAATAAAGGCAGACAGTGTGAATTGTGTGCATGGGTATATATGTATGTATCTGTGTGTGTATATATATGTGTACATTGAGAGATATAGGTATGTATATTTGTGTTTGCGGACGTGTGTGTATATACATGCGTATGGGGGTGGGTTAGGCCATTCCTTTCGTCTGTTTCCTTGCGCTACCTTGCAAATGCGGGAGACAGCGACAAAGTGGATTATCTTGTGGAGGCTAAGGTGAAGATTTGTATGGCATTTCAGAAAAGGAAAGTGAATGTTGGGGTGAAGAGGGTGGTGAGAGTAAGTGAGCTTGGGAAGGAGACTTGTGTGAGGAAGTACCAGGAGAGACTGAGTACAGAATGGAAAAAGGTGAGAACAATGGAAGTAAGGGGAGTGGGGGAGGAATGGGATGTATTTAGGGAATCAGTGATGGATTGCGCAAAAGTTGCTTGTGGCATGAGAAGAGTGGGAGGCGGGTTGATTAGAAAGGGTAGTGAGTGGTGGGATGAAGAAGTAAGATTATTAGTGAAAGAGAAGAGAGAAGCATTTGGACGATTTTTGCAGGGAAAAAATACAATTGAGTGGGAGATGTATAAAAAAAAGAGACAGGAGGTCAAGAGAAAGGTGCAACAGGTGAAAAAGAGGGCAAATGAGAGTTGGGGTGAGAGAGTATCATTAGATTTTAGGGAGAATAAAAAGATGTTCTGGAAGGAGGTAAATAAAGTGCGTAAGACAAGTGAGCAAATTGGAACTTCAGTGAAGGGCGCAAATGGGAAGGTGATAACAAGTAGTGGTGATGTGAGAAGGAGATGGAGTGAGTATTTTGAAGGTTTGTTGTATGTGTTTGATGATAGAGTGGCAGATATAGGGTGTTTTGGTCGAGGTGGTGTGCAAAGTGAGAGGGTTAGGGAAAATGATTTGGTAAACAGAGAAGAGGTAGTAAAAGCTTTGCGGAAGATGAAAGCCGGCAAGGCAGCAGGTTTGGATGGTATTGCAGTGGAATTTATTAAAAAAGGGGGTGACTGTATTATTGACTGGTTGGTAAGGTTATTTAATGTATGTATGACTCATGGTGAGGTGCCTGAGGATTGGCGGAATGCGTGCATAGTGCCATTGTACAAGGCAAAGGGGATAAGAATGAGTGCTCAAATTTCAGAGGTATAAGTTTGTTGAGTATTCCTGGTAAATTATATGGGAAGGTATTGATTGAGAGGGTGAAAGCATTTACAGAGCATCAGATTGGGGAAGAGCAGTGTGGTTTCAGAAGTGGTAGAGGATGTGTGGAACCCGTGTTTGCTTTGAAGAATGTATGTGAGAAATACTTAGAAAAGCAAATGGATTTGTATGTAGCATTTATGGATCTGGAGAAGGCATATGATAGAGTTGATAGAGATGCTCTGTGGAAGGTATTAAGAATATATGGTGTGGGAGGAAAGTTGTTAGAAGTGAAAAGTTTTTATCGAGGATGTAAGTCATGTGTACGTGTAGGAAGAGAGGAAAGTGATTGGTTCTCAGTGAATGTAGGTTTGCGGCAGGGGTGTGTGATATCTCCATGGTTGTTTAATTTGTTTATGGATGGGGTTCTTAGGGAGGTGAATGCAAGAGTTTTGGAAAGAGGGGCAAGTATGAAGTCTGTTGGGGATGAGAGAGCTTGGGAAGTGAGTCAGTTGTTGTTCGCTGATGATACAGCGCTGGTGGCTGATTCATGTGAGAAACTGCAGAAGCTGGTGACTGAGTTTGGTAAAGTGTGTGAAAGAAGAAAGTTAAGAGTAAATGTGGATAAGAGCAAGGTTATTAGGTACAATAGGGTTGAGGGTCAAGTCAATTGGGAGGTAAGTTTGAATGGAGAAAAACTGGAGGAAGCAAATTGTTTTAGATATCTGGGAGTGGATCTGTCAGCGGATGGAACCATGGAAGCGGAAGTGAATCACAGGGTGGGGGAGGAGGCGAAAATTCTGGGAGCCTTGAATAATGTTTGGAAGTCGAGAACATTATCTCGGAAAGCAAAAATGGGTTTGTTTGAAGGAATTGTGGTTCCAACAATGTTATATGGTTGCGAGGCCTGGGCTATGGATAGAGTTATGCGCAGAAGGGTGGATGGGCTGGAAATGAGATGTTTGAGGACAACATGTGGTGTGAGGTGGTTTGATCGATTAAGTAATGTAAGGGTAAGAGAGAAGTGTGGAAATAAAAAGAGTGTGGTTGAGAGAGCAGAAGAGGGTGGTTGAAATGTTTTGGTCACATGGAGAGAATGATTGAGGAAAGATTGACCAAGAGGATATATGTGTCGGAGGTGGAGGGAACGAGGAGAAGTGGGAGACCAAATTGGAAGTGGAAAGATGGAGTGAAAAAGGTTTTGAGTGATCGGTGCCTGAACATGCAGGAGGGTGAAAGGCGTGTAAGGAATAGAGTGAATTGGAGCGATGTGGTATACAGGGGTCGACGTGCTGTCAATGGATTGAACCAGGGCATATGAAGCGTCTGTGGTAAACCCTGGAAAGTTGTGTGGGGCCTGGATGTGGAAAGGGAGCTGTGTTTTCGGGCATTATTACATGACAGCTAGAGACTGAGTTTGAATGGGGCCTTTGTTGTCTTTTCCTAGCGCTACCTCGCACACATGAGGGGGGGAGGGGGTTGTTATTCCATGTGTGGCGAGGTGGCGATGGGAATAAATAAAGGCAGACAGTATGAATTATGTACATGTGTATATATGTATACGTCTGTGTGTGTATATATATGTGTACATTGAGATGTATAGATATGTATATTTGCGTGTGTGGACGTGTATGTATATACATGTGTATGTGGGAGGGTTGGGCCATTCTTTCGTCTGTTTCCTTGCGCTACCTCGCTAACGCGGAAGACAGCGACAAAGCAAAATGAAAAAAAAAAATAATATATATATATATATATATATATATATATATATATATATATATATATATATATATATATATATATATATATATATATATATATATCCCTGTGGATAGGGGATTAAGAATACTTCCCACGTATTCCCTGCGTGTCGTAGAAGGCGACTAAAAGGGGAGGGAGCGGGGGGGCTGGAAATCCTCCCCTCTCTTTTTTTTTTTTAATTTTCCAAAAGAAGGAACAGAGGGGGCCAGGTGAGGATATTCCAAAAAAGGCCCAGTCCTCTGTTCTTAACGCTACCTTGCCAACGCGGGAAATGGCAAATAGTTTAAAAGAAAAAAAGAAAGAATATATATATATATATATATATATATATATATATATATATATATATATATATGTATATATATATATATATATATATATATGTGTGTGTGTGTGTGTGTGTGTGTGTGTGTGTGAATACGTTCTTGTATCAATATCGTTATGAATGTTATCATGGGAGGGTAGTACAGCACATATTATGTAGGTGACAAATGCCGTATTTGTAAGTAAAAAGGAAGTCTGCAGCAGTTCACAATTACCAGGGGAAAAGCTTTTGATGAATCTCACTTGGTTTACACAGTTGTGTTTACTGAAGAGAAAATCAAGTGAATGTGGAAAAATGGCAGGATACAAATTACTTTCATCTGTCTTTTTCGCAGATGGTGTTGGATAGGGTGGCGGTGTTGAGTGTGTTGGTGATGGAGATATTTAGGGAGGTGTAGGTGGTAGGGACAATCGTAGTATAGCAGGTGTTGGCGTCTGGGTTTTGGGGTACTTCAGGGCTATATAAGGCCAGGCTCGGGTGTTCGACCCAACATTCACTGTGAAGCTGGCAGGATGGTGACGGTCTATCTGTTGGCCCTCCTGGTCTCCCTGGCCACGGTAGGTAGCCCATCAATTAGCCTACACCAATACCTATCTTCACCCGAGCGTAAGGCTGAAGGCAACCTGTAAATCAGTTCAGCAGGTGCTCTAGCTCCCGTATCCAGAGCCTGACCGTTAACAATGCTCCAGATCAATTGACTTACACCATAGTTCAGCGTACTGGTGGACCTCATCGGCAGGAACCTATGCTCACAACTTCACTAATATTACAGTATCAGTAAATTTACACTGTTTGTGACCAAATCATTGTCTCCATTTTACCTCATATATCTACACTGTGTAGCTATTTACTTTCTTAAGTTTTTTTCGTTTCTAACGAACCATCTTTTATTCTTCCAGAGGCATGTCTATCAGAACTTGAATAACGGTAAATACCTTTTGTTTTGATAGGCCCAACGTTTATATAGAGAGTAATACCCGTGAATGGTGCGTATCTGGAAAGGAAAAATGACACTTAGGTCATGGTTTAACATGTATTCTATTTTACTCTGATATCAGTGTCTACGTAATATCGGAAACATGACATATACCCTGCAGTATGATGTTTACTGTGACCTGCATTGCTTCTGAAACTGAACATCAAATCCAGAATGCCTTTTCTATAGGTCACATTCTAGTTGAAACATTACATGTATTTTGTGTTACGTTCTACCTCCACGCATTATACATTAAAGAGTGTATAATCAGCCCATAGACTTCTGTTAACAGAGAAATTTGTGCTAGACACAGTTTCTCTTACAATCTGGCTGACATCTGACAGCTGACGGCCGTAATGATATATCTATTCTTCCCTTCTTCTCAAGTTGGTCAAATACCAAACACAGATAAAAGTCTATAAAAACATATCAATAATAGCAAAATAAACATGGCTCTCTCGTAGCATGAATAATACCATCTATTCTTGATACATAGATCTCTCTCTATATCACTTTACTTAACATCAGTCTGGCAAATTCACGGGCCTCAGCTATATAACATATGGGTTTGAAATGACTGACATGTGTACAGACTACATTATACATTTATTAACAGCTTTGTATCACATTCTCCTCTTTCGGCCATTCTTGAGAGAGAGACTTGACCTTGGCCATCTTCCAGTTTCTATACAATTTCTCAAAGAAAAGTGAATAAGACGTAATAGGTAACTATAACATTTATGGGTAATTAGGGGAGATAACTGTAACATCCCCCACCCAAAAGAGACATGAGTCAGCCACTATTTGACTCATGACTAACTGGTTTACGAGACAATACATCAGCTATAACATTATCCTTTCCTCTTACATGCTTAATAATCAAATCATAATATTGTAACAAAAGACTCCACCGTGTTAAACGTTGGTTTCCATTTTCCGTCTTATTCAAAAATATAAGGGGATTGTGATCTGTAAACACTTGGATCAGCCCAACTGCTCCTCTCAAATAAACATCAAAATTATTCGAACTTAAAATCAAGGCTAATGATTCATTTTCAATAGTACTGTAGTTTTTTCTTAGAGGACATTAACTTCTTTGAAAAATAACAAATTGAAAAATCAATATCTTCTTTTTCTCCTTCATTAAGACCCCAACAACCCCAAAATTACTTGCATCTATGTACAGTTTAAAAGGTCTATCATTACTCAGAGTAGAAAGTATGGGTGTACAGACAAGTATCTGTTTCAGTTTCTTAAAGGCTTCATCACAATGATCATTCCATACAAATTTGACTTTCTTTGACAATAAGTTGGTTAATGGTAAAGCAATGATTGAAAAATTCTTACAGAACCTACGATGATATCCAGCCATGCCCAGAAATCTCAATAATTCTTTCTTATTTGTAGGTGCTGGAAACTTTACAATACTTTCCATCTTAGCTGTGATTGGTTTTACACATCCCTGACCAACAACATAACCTAGATATTCTACAGTTGCTCTAGCAAATTCACTCTTTACAAGGTTTACCGTTAAATTTGCTTTGCCCAACCTATTAAACACTTCCCTCACTTAGTGCATATGTTCTTCCCAAGTTTTTTAATACAACACTATGTCATCTATATATAGAGAACAATCTTTAACATCACACAATACTTGATTTATTGATCTTTGGAGAGTACTTCCACTGTTTTTCATACTGATACAAGCCATTCATATTTACAAATGCAGAAATTTCTTTTGCTCTTTGAGTCAAAGGTACTTCCCAATGCCCTTTCAATAAGTCTAACTTAGTACAAATTTAGCATTTCCTATTTGATCAATACAAACTTCTACTCTTGGAGTAGGATACGAGTCAGCTTTAGTTATTCTATTTATCTTTCTAAAATCTGTACAAAATCTGTTGGAAATACCGTCAGGTTTAGTTATCAATACACAAGGTGAACTCCAAAGACTATTACTTTTTTTAATCAGATCATTGTCAAGTATATACTGTGCTTCTTTTCTCACTATCTCTCTCATTTTAGGATTCACTCTATAAGGATGCTGCTTGATAAATGGTGCTTTCTGACATAATTTACAAGTCTTACAATACTGGGACACATCTTTCTTCATACTTGGCCAATAAGAATGAGTTAATATTCTATAATGTGTCTCTCTAACTCCCAATTGTCCAGACAAACAAGAACTATGAGACAGAGCAATTACATGTACTTTATAATTCTTTGGAACTACAATTTGCCTTCTAACCTCCCAGTGATCAGATGCTGGAATATAACCAGGCCTCCATTTTCTCATTAACACGCCATTTCATACATAAAATCCAACTGACACATCATTCTCATTCCCATTTCTAGAAGCTTCACTCCAACATTCTTTCAAACTCTCATCACCCTTCTGTAACTCTGTCAACTCTTTCTTGTCCACAACAAAATCAATCTTTAATTCCACTGTTCCCATTTCCAATTTCTTCTGAATTATCTCTAGTTGCATACTCTTCATTAAATGATTCACCTAAATCATAATCAACTTCTCCTCTCTTTCACATTGACCTGGTCACAACATAAGCTGGATAAACAATTTCAGTACACTGTACGTTGCTATGAATCAGATTCTCTACAGTTTTATCTGTCATGTGGTTCACCTTTACAATAGTATCTACATCAAATGGATTATTGCTCATCATAGGCTCTGGGACTAATTTGTCAGTCAAATCATTCCCCAATAGCATGTGGACTCCAGACGTAGGAAATTCCTCACATATCCCAAACCTTGCACAGCCACTCACAAATCCACTCTCAATATCTATATAATGGAATGGGATAGGCTTGCCTAACCATAACCCCTTTTACATTCATTTTTTCCACAGAGTAAGACTCCTTCATCCACTCTGATACATCTTTCAGAATTAAACTTCTCAGGACTACATTTAATTCCAGATAATCCTTCAGTAATGTATGGTTCATAAACTGCACACTTTAGATTACCCACATTATACTCATTACTTCTTACCTCACTAATATCATGTTTCTGTTTCCAAGCAACATTTAATATTATAGTCTTTGGTGATATTTGGCACTGATATTTATCATGACCAAATTCTCCACATCCCAAACATTTATTTCATCGGTGGTCTCTCCTGTCTACTAACATAAGGGTCATGACTAAACTGAGGTCTTGAATACCTGTATTGTGTTTGTCTTTGGAATATATTTCCTGCATTGTTTTGGGGCTCATAGTTATGTGAACCTTCCACATAATAATGTTGACTAGGCTGTTGAACATTTGAATAGTGTGAGTATCAATAAAGTTTGCCATAATTCCTTCTATTATTCTATCTTGAATAATGTGGATATTCATAAGGTTTATCATAATTCTGTCCGTTACTCTCTTATCACACTTTGTCTTCATGTTATTTATTTCTTACATTATTTGTTAACTATAACTAACTGGTCAGCCATCCTGGCTGCTTCCGTCACATTTTTCACTCCACTCTTGCATATTTCATAATATAATTCAGGTTGTAAACCACTTTTGAACCGTTCCAACGGGATTAGTTGCCCCTGGTCCTCCATTCTTTCCACTTTTACTGACTTATACCACCTATCAAATGTCATTCCACATTTTCTAGCTATCTCCAGGTTTGTCCGCTAATTTTCTTGACGTCCCTAAACCTTCTCCTGTATGCTTCTGCATTCAATTCCACAGTTTGATACTGCTTCCTTAGCAGCCTTATAATCTACTGATTCCATTAAACTAAGACATGATAAGCCTCTCTAGTCTTACCCTTAAATCTACTCTGCACCAACATAGACCAGTCAATTTCATCCCATTCTTTAATAGTTGCAAGTATTTCAAACTAAATAAAGAAGTCCTCAACTTCATCTTCAACAAACTCTTACTTTTTCTTCATTATCTGCAAATTTCCTCCTCGTACCTTTAATTTCTAAGTTTTATTTCTTTATCAGCCTGGATTCTCTCTTTTTTTACCTCAATTTGTATTTTCTTTGCTCAATTTCTAGTCTTAATCTCTCCATTGCAACTTTTTTACTATTATCAACACCTTGAGGTTCCTTCAATATTGATAAAACACCAACTGATCAATTAATTCTCTCTGCATGTCACCTTTGACATGTGTCAGCAGAGAAATTCCAAAATTAACTGCCACCTGTTTCAGTTCATCTTTCTTACACTGGTACAGAAAATGTATATCCTGGGTTTCAATAAACTTCTGAACGTTATCTGCCATGTTTAAACAGTACATTTACAAGTATGAACACTTACTCGCTTGGAGAAATCTTCTCCATGTATTTCAAGAGAGCACAGTAGAGTGCTAACCCACAACACTTCGGACAGCTTGTATTACAGTGCCACAATTTCAGCTCCCTGGACTGTGTTCGCATATTCATATCCTGGATAGCAGGCTCCCATATATTCAGTTCCCTGACGGCAGATTTCACAGTTCACAATCCTAGACAGTAGGTTGCACAGTTAAAGCATCCCAGACAGCAGTTTTCAAAGTTCAAGATCCAACCCGAACGGTAGTTTTCACAGTTCAAGGTCCCAGACAGCAAGTTTCACAGTTCGAGCTCCCGGACAGGCTCCCATGTTACGTTCTGCCCCCACCCCTTATACATTAAAGAGTGTATAATCAGCCCATAGGCCCATTAAAACAGATAACTCTGTTTTAACAGCTTCTGTTAACAGAGAAATTTGGGCTAGACCCAGATTCCCTTACAATCTGGCTAACATCTGACAGCTGATGATAGTAATGATATATATATCTACTCTTCTCAAGCCGGTCAAATACCAAACATAGATAAATGTCTATAAAAATATATTTATAATAGCAAAATATGCATGGCTCTCTCATAACATAAATAATACCATTTATTCTTGATACATAGATCTCTCTCTATATTACTTTACTTAACATCAGTGTGGCCAATTCACTGGCCTCAGATATATAACATATGAGTTTGAAATGACTGAGATGTGTACAGATTACATCATACATTTACCAACAGCTTTGTATCACATTTTCCTCTTATGGCCATTCCTGAGAGAGAGACTTGACTTTGGCCATCTTCCAGTTTCAATACAATTTCATAAAAGGAAACTGAATAAGATATAATGGTAACTATAACATTTATGGATGATTAGAGGAGATAACCGTAACATTTGTGATGTGTGTCACATACGAGGGTAGATGTTATGATACCACGTAGTTGTCTGATGTTCTGGAGGTTATGTAAGCCAACACGTTTGTGTTGTAATGATGTTGATATTTTGTACTGGTTGTTGTTTGGTTCAGGTGGTGCGGGGTGGCGTGGTGAGCCAGGTGGCTCTGGCAGGTCGACAGCTGGGCTCAGGTGACGACCAACCGCTCCAGTGTCAAGACACCATCACGATAGACTTCTCCAGCGGCTTCCCTCACGTCAACTGCTCCTCTCCATGTCAGCAACAACTGAACGTAAGGTTACTCTGCCTTTATGACAACTTCTGCTGGCAACCTGTGTGTGTGTGTGTGTGTGTGTGTGTGTGTGTGTGTGTGTGTGTGTGTGAGTTTGTGTGATAACCAGTTCGTTGATAGGGAAAAGAAGCTTCACATGTACTATTTCTCTACCTAATATTTCTATGACAACAAAAAATATTAAACAACCAAACCATACTCAATGTACTTCCTCTTTGCTCAGTTGGTTCCACATGACAACCATTTTGTTCCTGACGGAATGGTTCTGTCCATTCTTCCTAACATGTTTCTTATTCCTGTTATGTTTTCTGATTTTGTAAGTCCCTTGTAACTCGGGAACTAGTCATAATAAGATTACCTATGCCCTTGAGAACTCTATCCTGTCTCTCCTTCATTTGATTGGGTTGACCAAAAGACTTTTCTTTCTTTTAAATTCGCTTCACAGTATTTTAGCTCTATTCTCACTGCATTCAGTAGCGTGTCTGTTTGCTCTAGTCATCCTCTTAATATGATTTCCGGTAATAAATTCGACCTGTCTTGAAGATCACCTTTCGGGCTGATCCCTTTAGAGTGCTTCTACTAATGCGATACTCACCAGTCTGGTCTATTTTCAACTCTTGTATTTTTCATCACATTCCATTTGTTAAGGACGAGCTATGTCAGTCATTCCTTTATCTGTTTCATTTCATCTACGCCTCTTTACATTGTGTTGCACTCTATATTTCTTCGCACTTCACCTCGTAGCTTGGTCTCAACAGCATACATATTACGCCTTGTTTTTTTATAGGCAAGGTATTTACATATACCAGATCCAGAAGTGGTCATAACACTAGACCCTTAGGGACATTAAATGTTATCCTGAGTCTTCTTGAAAAATATTCCCTGATGTACGGCCTTTACTCTTACTCAATAATCTCTCAATCCTCTCAAGTAATACCCGTAACTCGACACCATCCTGGGAGTGCCTCTCCTTTAAACATTTTCCCTAAATCACCGTATTCAAACGTCCGTCAAGAGCAGTCGAAGACTGTATAATCTACTGCCCTATTTCTCTTTTCTGTAAAGTTCTTTACCCTCTTACAAGATTTTAGTGAATTTGTCCTGCATAATTTTCTACTGAAACGACGTTGTCTCTCATCTACATAGTTCCTATGCGCAAAACGCTCTGCAAACTAACATCCTCAGTAGCTTACAGACTCAAGTACTGATGACACAGGTCAGCAGTCTAGGGTCATATTTCTCTCAGCTTTCCTAAAAATGGATATCACATTAGAATTTTTTTATTTCTTATCGGACAGTCTAGGATATCTCCACTCTTCTTGAGTATAAATGATTATTCTTCCTATCATCTGGTCCGCGAGACTTGTTTAGGTTCAATTCCTTCATTATGTCGATCATTACCAGAATATCAGTCATAAAAGACTACCACTGTTCACATAACCAGCGTCCTCATACACGATCTTCATCATTTTAAGACGAAACAAGTCTGGTTAAGCTTGGCAAGACAATAACATGCGAGGGCTCACTTCACAGTGATGCCTCAGGGTGATGAAGGAACTCAGACTCTCCACATTTGACCATGAACCATTGTGGATCAGATGTTTGTCTCATCTCCTTACACTTTCCTTAATCAATACATGACTCTAGTCATTACATACGGTTAACTGTGTGGGTGAAGAGACCTTGTTAGCAAGAAGTGATGACTGCTGGTTTTCTGAACTTCGGAACAGTGGTAGAGTGAGGTGTCAGCAGGAGGTGGTTAGTGCTGGTCATCAAGTCAATTGAAATGTCTGAACTGTGTCTTCTTGCAGACGTCGGTGGCCGGGTCCGTGTACAAACGAGAGGATCGTCTGGCTGAATATGGTGTCATGTTGAAGCTGGAATACGACCTGGACGGTCAGCTGAACTGCTCCCTGGTGGAGGACCAGCCAGGTCAGTCACGTGTTCTTTACTTGTAATAAACATCACCAACTACAAGTTACTTGTCACCAAACACCTCTAGCCAATAAGTCGCGAGTTTTGACATCTCTTTAAAGTTACAGGTTAGAGTGGTCGTGTCTTTTACTTATAACTACCACTGCTACTCACAACTTCACTCACTTGTTCCCTCCACGTATTCAGTCTAGTTAACCAGGTGATTCACTACCCCTCAGCCTGCGCACAACGTTGCCAGCTGGATGAGTTACCTGTCTTGTACCTTTAATTATGATCACTTTACAAGATAGTCAAAAACTTGCTAATTGCAGTCAGAGCTCTAATAATCTCCCGGGACTTTAGACAGGTTGGGCACTTACCCTCGTACGTAGGTCATTCAATACTTAGCTGCTAACCAGGTCAGTCAATACATAAGTCAGTCACTGCAGAGTTACCAATCAGATCAGTCAGTACACAACGATTAGTAAGGTTGATCCTTTTCGCCTTCCTATACCCAATAGCAACAGCAACTATGAAGTGGCTCTTTCCCTTGACATTACCCATCACATCTAACCAGGTTATCAAAATATCTTTGTTTTTAACAATCACTGTTGGATAGGTCAGTAGGGTTTAACTTAGCCCCGCCATTTTCACCCAGTTAAGTTTCTTTTCCCTTATTTTTACGGGTTTATCAACTGATGTTTACCTCCAGCCAGTTCCTTTACCTCGTTCAGTTATTCGTCTCATCCATACAAGATGACAGATAGCAAGATATTAGAACTACTTCGGGGCAAACATTGTGATGTTTATATAAGTATCAACTCTCCTCGCTCCAGCATGTCCCCTGTACCTCACCAAGCGCTCCTTCACATCCACAGATTTCCATCTTCTGCAAATACGAATGCATAATGAGGCTTGTCATGGAGGCTCAAGCCAAGTTCCTAGCAGTAGCGGCTCAACCCAAGTTCCTAGCGGTAGCGGCTCAACCCAAGTTCCTGGTGGTAGTGGCTCAACCCAAGTTCCTGGTGGTAGTGGGTCAACCCAAGTTCCTAGCGGTAGCGGCTCAACCCAAGTTCCTGGTGGTAGTGGCTCAACCCAAGTTCCTGGTAGCATTAGCTCAACCCAAGTTCCTGGAGGAAATGGCTCAACCCAGGTTCCTGGTGGTAGTGGGTCAACCCAAGTTCCTGGTGGTAGTGGGTCAACCCAAGTTCCTGGTGGTAGTGGGTCAACCCAAGTTCCTGGTGGTAGTGGGTCAACCCAAGTTCCTGGTGGTAGTGGCTCAACCCAAGTTCCTGGTGGTAGTGGCTCAACCCAAGTTCCTGGTGGTAGTGGGTCAACCCAAGTTCCTGGTGGTAGTGGCTCAACCCAAGTTCCTGGTGGTAGTGGGTCAACCCAAGTTCCTGTTGGTAGCGGCTCAACCCACGTTCCTGGCGGTAGTGGGTCAACCCAAGTTCCTGGTGGTAGTGGTTCAACCCAAGTTCCTGGTGGTAGTGGGTCATCCCAAGTTCCTGTTGGTAGCGGCTCAACCCACGTTCCTGGCGGTAGTGGGTCAACCCAAGTTCCTGGTGGTAGTGGGTCAACCCAAGTTCCTGGTGGTAGTGGTTCAACCCAAGTTCCTGGTGGCAGTGGGTCAACCCAAGTTCCTGGTGGTAGTGGGTCAACCCAAGTTCCTGGTGGTAGTGGGTCAACCCAAGTTCCTGGTGGTAGTGGTTCAACCCAAGTTCCTGGTGGTAGTGGGTCAACCCAAGTTCCTGGTGGTAGTGGGTCAACCCAAGTTCCTGGTGGCAGTGGGTCAACCCAAGTTCCTGGTGGTAGCGGCTCAACCCAAGTTCCTGGTGGTAGTGGGTCAACCCAAGTTCCTGGAGGTAGTGGGTCAACCCAAGTTCCTGGTGGTAGTGGGTCAACCCAAGTTCCTGGTGGTAGTGGGTCAACCCAAGTTCCTGGTGGTAGTGGGTCAACCCAAGTTCCTGGTGGTAGTGGGTCAACCCAAGTTCCTGGTGGTAGTGGCTCAACCCAAGTTCCTGGTGGTAGTGGGTCAACCCAAGTTCCTGGTGGTAGTGGGTCAACCCAAGTTCCTGGTGGTAGTGGGTCAACTGGAGGTCTTTCAAAAGAACCGCCGACCACTGTGGCCACAGTATCACCAACTTCCGGCCACACAGACGAGGCGCCAGTTAATCCTGATTGTGGCAACAACGTCCAGGGTCAAGCTGGTGCAGGCAATGCTGTTGCTCAGGAGACTGATGCAACAGAAGAAGCTTCCGACACCACAACCAAGACATTGCCAACGACCGTTCCTACCACAAGAACAACAACCATATCTCTTGTATGCCCTGCTGGATGGGAGCTCTTCAGCTCGTCTTGCTATCACTTTACCACAAAGAGAACGGGAAGCTGGCAGGAGGGAAGAGACTACTGTGCGAGTATCAACGGCGCCTACGTTAAGATCACCAACCTGACCGAGTTCAACTTTGTTAAAAGTAAGTGTGTGGGTTGGTTCCTTCAGGCCTGTTGTGGGAGGGTAATGTTTGCGGAGACCAGAGGGTGAGAAGGTCGGCCGGTACCTGCTGGCTGATGTCTGATTACGAGGAGTTAGATCACAGGTAAACAGAGGGAGGTGGGTACGTAGGCAGCGATGGAGAGAGATGATGGCTAGTGGAGGGTATTTCCTACATGTAGCTGACTGATAGTTACTAGAGAGATGCAGATGTTTGACAACTGTTGTACAGCTCTTACATGGAGGAATACGACGTTCATTGGAGCGTTCTATTTGATGATGTGGATGATGAGAGGAGTTCCTACAGTCATGATGGTGGATGAAGGAAGCTAGAGAATAATCTGGGATGTAGGTGGATAGTGGCTGATGAAGAGTTCCTGAGTGTAGGTGGATGACGGGTGCTGGAGATTGTTGCTCAGTGTAACTGTATAATGAATACTAGAAAGTTGTCTAGCTATAAATGTATGACGAGTGTTGATGAGTGTTTCTAGATGCAGGTGTATGACTACTCTTGAAGAATGTTTCTAGATTCAAGTGTATGACGAGTGTTGATGAGTGTTTCTAGATGACGGTGGATGACTGAGGCTAATAAACTTGTGTGGGACGGGAAAGTGCCATACTGAGCCACCATCATGACCTGTTAAGAGCCTCTGGTTCTCGTCTCTCCTGCAGGTCGGCTGACTGACAACACCTGGATCGGTCTCAACGACCTAGAGAAGGAAGGCGTTTTTGTATGGGACTCCGACAAGAGCCTCGTCTCCTTCAAAAAGTACGCATTGGCTTGTCTTATCATCACTCACAGTTTCTATGAACTTCACTTTTCCAGGAATAGATGTACTGTTAACAATCTCCACAAGAAGTACCCCCTAAAACTGCCTCAATCTTACAGTTTCCAAAATAATTATGTTGCTCATTATCTATGATCAACATCTTCCACAGGATGCACGTGCACATTCTTGACTCGTCTTGTTACTAGTGTCTCCCACGGGATATACTCGCACGCTTGTCTTATTCTTAATATCTTCCATATAGAATACGTTTCCATCTTTTGCCAGGAGACGCAGAAGCTTGCTTGTCTTGCTGTTAACACCATCAACAGATTACACCTTTGCCAGTCTTGCATCAAAATTTCCCATCGTATACGATGTATATGTTCTTATTTATAGCTGCAACTGTATATATCTGCTTTCACGAATGACTACCCCTGTGTCGTACTGCTAACATTACATACAGAGAGAACATACGTGATCTTCCAATCATCAACCAAATATACATGCCTGATTGTTGCAAATATAACGGTCTGTATTATAAGATATGCATAAGTGCCTGTTGATCAGTATTTCTTATGAGACACGTATTCTTCCTTGTCTGACCAAAAATACGGAGAGGGAATTCTGCGCGTTCCCCTTGCGCTCTGATCATTTTCATTTTCCGGTCTTGTACACTTATTCTTGTACCTTTCTGTTGTATCTCGTCCCTTTACCTTTTATCTCACCTTCTCCCCCTTACCTTGTCCCTCTCTGCATCACCCCATCCCTTACCCCTTAATCCCATCTTTTTGCCCTTTGTCACCCACCCCATCTCTACTCTGTCCCATCCCTCTCCCCTCTAACCTTTCCCCTTCCTCCTATCTACTCATCTTCGAGTAGATTCTACGATTACTGGCATAAATCCTCTTCTAAATATGAACAATGTATGACACTGAGTTTCTCTTTGTTTATACTGAGCCTATTTCATTTCATTATTACCCAGACAGTACGTCATTCTTCAATACCATTATCCAATTTTCTAGGAGAGAAAGTAAACGAAAATATTTTTTCCTCCACTTAAGATATCACTTTCTGCAACACCAGCATGTTAGTTAACAAAATGAGGCCCATTTTGAAAAAGAGATAAGCTTACTTTTTGTTTCCTATTCTCTGCATTTACGTTCATTATGTTTAAACAGTTATCATTGCAAATGATCTCTTTAAGTCTCTTTTCATCAACTAATCCTTACTTGAATTAAGGTGGGCAAGCGGAGAGCCAAACGGAAATATGTTCATCGGTGAGGATTGCGTCGAGATGCACAAGGGCAAGAACTATGACTGGAACGATGAATCCTGCGGCTCCAACAGAAGGTAAGATGCTCTGGTGTCTGTCACTGTAATGGTGGCTCGTGCTGTCCAGGCGTCTGGGACGCCAAAAGCAAGACACCCTGGTGTCTGTCATGGCAGGGATGGGATTTCCCTCATTGTCTATCTCGTCATAGCAATCCCACACATTAGAAACTTTGCTGACGGATGTAAGAGAAGAGTCAGTCTAACTCATTTTGGTGTCTCTGGCCATCTTAAGTAGTATACGGTAAGGCTGACAACGTGAAGGGCTGATGAAACATCCAGCTACCAACGAGCGGAGGCTGAACGAACAGCCACAACCCTGTGGTCACACAGTCTCCTGACAGTCTAAGATAACGTTTTCTGCTCTGTTAAAAGTCAGCAGAAAAAAATTCATGTTCCTACCTGCTCTTCAGTGTCAGTCTGGTAACCTGCTTATCATAGCCTATCCTCAATCATCATCAGCTGGTGTTTCTGGAATTAGATGTGAAATGGTTGTCATTATGTGTGTTATGTATTCGAGTTTCATCATTAAAGTGTATCTGACACGGACACAAAACAATATTACCGCTTTGATGGAAACACTTGCAACACAATATCAAATGCAAGTACGCAACAAAAATGAAGCTAGTACAACATACAGAACTCTAACATAAGAAGATAAAACAGTGCTAGAAATTCAGAGACCAACAAAAGAAACATAGATAGCTAGAGCAGAATTACACATAACTACACATAGCAACACATAGCAACACATAGCAAACGATAGAAACACACACAGACAAATAGCATATGGAACAATATCAGAAGAAGAAACATCATCTGCAGAAGCACAAGATAACACTAGAACACACAAAGCAGAACATTACAAGTACAGATAGCAACAATCAAAGCACACAGCGTCAGTACACTGCAAACACATAGTTGACAGTAAACACAGCAAACAACAGAAACACCGGCAGCAACACCAGAGACCAACACAGCAGCATTACCAACTCAGATATCAACGGTACAAGTCTAGACCACAACACAGGAGGGGATGCAGACTTATTAGAAACGCTCAAAGGAACACCAGATTCACGAAGTAACACAGAAACACACACACACAAACAAACTGAGATTTGTGTGTGTGTGTGTGTGTCTGTGTGTGTGTGTGTGTGTGTGTGTGTGTGTGTGTGTGTGTGTGTGTGTGTGTGTGTGTGTGTGTGTGTGTGTGTGCGTGTGCGTGTGTGTGTCTGTATAGTACATTCCCAGCAATAAAGACATAATACATAGTATATACAATATTAAGAAACGGAGCAACACAGGTCTAAACTTCTCTCCCCATAACATGCAAATGGTAATGACACACACACACACACACACACACACACACACACACACACACACACACCAAAATTACTGCCTAACATGTGAGACTAAGTGTTTACTGTTACCATGATCAGGTACGCGTGTGAGAGGAGCGCCATCGTCCTGCTGGGGTAGGTTCCTCCTCCTCTCCAAGTTGAGTGACCTTGCCTGATCCTCCTGATGTCTGCTGCTGGACACCGGACCTACACTCGGCCATTCCTTGTCATCAATCGTCGGTCACTACCCACAAGCTATACATTATCAGCTGAACCTGTTCCAGGACCACATCTGCATCAATCACTGACCGACAAGTTGTCTACTCTTGATGACCTCTGCTTCTCACCCATCACATATGACCGCTGATGACCTGCTCGCTGTATCTTGCCAGAACATCCGGCAACAATTTTGCTTTCTGTAAATTACGGTAGATCTTACCAGCGTTTGGTCAGGGTGAGGTCATGTTGACCTCCTTGATAATGTCGTTCTCCTCTTCAGATCTCCAGTGGTCCAAAAGGAGCGATGATACATTTCCGTTCATGACGGTCTTGTGCCAAGTGTATAACCTCCATCACAATCACATCTCCCAGAGACGACGTTCTACGCCAGGCATGGCTCAGCTGGCTGCCAATCCAGGTAGTCTGTTTTGATCATTCTCAAAACTTGGCCGTAATGTCCTCACGTCTGCCGCCTCACACTGTCACTCACTGGCTGATGAATACTTCATTCTCTCACAACTTGAATAGATCATCTTATCTTCGCAACTGATCTTGAATTGCTTCGGAATATTTTCAGCTTCATCTCAACTTTCTCCATTCCTTGCGTGCACCACAACCTCACAGCAACACAGAGAACCAGGCTGGTACATCAATAAATTTTCACCTTTCTTATCGTCCTTGTGTTTTTATATGCTGTTCTGTATCATCAGATCTTCCCTATTTTTTCAACTCTTTTCATTTACATATGACGACCAGAGTTAACATGGATACAGCGACTGAATAGCAAGCCAGCTCTCAGGCCAGAGCATCAAAGAAGAATTGTATAATAAAGTGTTATATGTTAGCTTCTCTTTCGTATTAAACTACCCAAGCAGAAATACTGCGATGTTTGATTATTCACCTTAGTCGTATGTGTTTGATTATTCACCTTAGTCGTATGTGTTTGATTATTCACCTCAGTCGTATGTGTTTGATTATTCACCTTAGTCGTATGTGTTTGATTATTCACCTTAGTCGTATGTGTTTGATTATTCACCTTAGTCGTATGTGTTTGATTATTCACCTCAGTCGTATGTGTTTGATTATTCACCTTAGTCGTATGTGTTTGATTATTCACCTTAGTCGTATGTGTTTGATTATTCACCTTAGTCGTATGTGTTTTCATGTAAGGCAATAAACTTATAAGTACACCTCTGAGTGTTGCGGGTTGACGCATGACGCTGTTCCCTTAGAGTGACTTGACTACATGACAGTCATCAGTGATACATGACACAACACGCTATACAGAAGACGTTACGTCAATACGTGAAACAAGAGACCATCGGGGAGGCAGGTCGCAAGGAGCCACACGTGATGTGACGCCGCCTGGAACCTCACTAAGTGACGTACATCGTGAGACTTACAGTTGAAGCATCGCACATCCTGGAGTGCCACTTGACACCAGAAACCCGTAGATTTGTAAGAACTGTCGTGTGAACGAAGGAAATAATAAAACCAAGATGATACAACCAGATGTTCTATGATAAAACCAAGATGATACAACCAGATGTTCTATGATAAAACCAAGATGATACAACCAAATGTTCGATGATAAAACCAAGATGATACAACCAGATGTTCTATGATAAAACCAAGATGATACAACCAGATGTTCTATGATAAAACCAAGATGATACAACCAGATGTTCTATTATAAAACCAAGATGATACAACCAGATGTTCTATGATAAAACCAAGATGATACAACCAGATGTTTTATGATAAAACCAAGATGATACAACCAGATGTTCTATGATAAAACCAAGATGATACAACCAGATGTTCTATGATAAAACCAAGATGATACAACCAGATGTTCTATGATAAAACCAAGATGATACAACCAGATGTTCTATGATAAAACCAAGATGATACAACCAGATGTTCTATGATAAAACCAAGATGATACAACCAGATGTTCTATGATAAAACCAAGATGATACAACCATATGTTCGTTGATAAAACCAAGATGATACAACCAGATGTTCTATGATAAAACCAAGATGATACAACCAGATGTTCTATGATAAAACCAAGATGATACAACCAGATGTTCGATGATAAAACCAAGATGATACAACCAGATGTTCTATGATAAAACCAAGATGATACAACCAGATGTTCTATGATAAAACCAAGATGATACAACCAGATGTTCTATGATAAAACCAAGATGATACAACCAGATGTTCTATGATAAAACCAAGATGATACAACCATATGTTCGTTGATAAAACCAAGATGATACAACCAGATGTTCTATGATAAAACCAAGATGATACAACCAGATGTTCTATGATAAAACCAAGATGATACAACCAGATGTTCTATGATAAAACCAAGATGATACAACCAGATGTTCGATGATAAAACCAAGATGATACAACCAGATGTTCCTTGATAAAACCAAGATGATACAACCAGATGTTCTATGATAAAACCAAGATGATACAACCAGATGTTCTATGATAAAACCAAGATGATACAACCAGATGTTCTATGATAAAACCAAGATGATACAACCAGATGTTCGATGATAAAACTAAGATGATACAACCAGATGTTCTATGATAAAACCAAGATGATACAACCAGATGTTCTATGATAAAACCAAGATGATACAACCAGATGTTCCTTGATAAAACTAAGATGATACAACCAGATGTTCTATGATAAAACCAAGATGATACAACAAGATGTTCTATGATAAAACCAAGATGATACAACCAGATGTTCTATGATAAAACCAAGATGATACAACCAGATGTTCGATGATAAAACTAAGATGATACAACCAGATGTTCTATGATAAAACCAAGATGATACAACCAGATGTTCGATGATAAAACTAAGATGATACAACCAGATAGTCTATGATTAATCCATGATGGTACAACCGGATATTCTTTTATGCATTTTTATAGATATTTGCAGTTTTGTATTTCAAGAACGCATCTCTCTGGTTACATATGTTACATCAAACGCAACAGATATCGCAAGCTTTTATAACAATAATGTTTTGATATAAGTAATATCAACAAAAGCAAACATTTCCACATCGCAATCCCTGAAGCCGAGTATTGGGTAGGAAAATCGGTCATCGAATTTGCAATTGGAATACAGAGTATCAAAATTATAATGATGTATGTGCAATAATATGTATGCAAATTTTCATTGGGTTAATAATATACATCTATATATCAAACTTGACCACTCAGTCTCTAGCTGTCATGAAATAATGCACCGAAACCACAGCTCCCTTTCCACATCCAGGCCCCACACAACTTTCCATGGTTTACTCCAGACGTTTCACATGCCCTGGTTCAATCCATTGACAGCACGTCGACCCCGGTATACCACATCGTTCCGATTCACTCTATTCCTTGTACGCCTTTCACCCTCCTGCGTGTTCAGGCCTAGATCACTCAAAATCTTTTTCACTCCATCTTTCCACCTCCAATTAGGTCTCCCACTTCTCGTTCCCTCCACCTCTGACACATATATCCTCTTGGTAAATCTTTCCTCACTCATGCTCTCCATGTGACCAAACCATTTCAAAACACCCTCTTCTGCTCTTTAAACCACACGCTTTTTATTACTACATATCTCTCTTACCCTATCACTACTTACTCGATCAAACAACCTCACACGACATACCGTCCTCAAACATCTCATTTCCAACACACCCATCCTCCTCCGCACAACTCTATCCATAGCCCACGCCTCGCAACCATACAACATTGTTGGAACCACTATTCCTTCAAACATACCTTCAAACATACCAATTCTTCAAGGCTCCCAGGATTTTCGCCCCCTCCCCCACCCTATGATTCACTTCCGCTTCTATGGTTCCATCCGCTGCCAAATCTAATCCCAGATATCTAAAACACTTTACTTCCTCCAGTTTTTCTCCATTCAAACTTACCTCCCAATTGACTTGATCCTCAACCCTACTGTACCTAATAACCTTGCTCTTATTCACATTTACTCTCAACTGTCTTCTTTCACACACTTTACCAAACTCAGTCACCAGCTTCTACAGTTTCTCACATGAATCAGCCAACAGCGCTGTATCATCAGCGAACAACAACTGACTCACTTCCCAAGCTCTCTCATCCACAACAGACTGCATACTTGCCCCTCTTTCCAAAACTCTTGCATTCACCTCCCTAACAACCCCATCCAAAAACAAATTAAACAACCATACCTTCCACAGAGCATCTCTATCAACTCTGTCATATGCCTTCTACATTACTCACCTTTGCATTCAAATCACCCATCACTATAACTAGGTGTTGTGCATCAAAACCACTAACACACTCATTCAGCTGCTCCCAAAACACTTGCCTCTCATGATCTTTCTTCTCATGCCTAGGTGCATATACACCAATAACCACCCATCTCTCTCCATCAACTTTCAGTTTTACCCATATCAATCTAGAATTTACTTTCTTACACTCTATCATATACTCCCACAGCTCCTGTTTCAGGAGTAGTGCTACTCCTTCCCTTGCTCTTGTCCTCGCACTAACCCCTGACTTTACTCCCAAGACATTCCCAAACCACTCTTCCCTTTTACCCTTGAGCTTTGTTTCACTCAGAGCCAAAACATCCAGGTTCCTTTCCTCAAACATACTACCTATCTCTCCTTTTTTTCTCATCTTGGTTACATCCACACACATTTAGCCACCCCAATCTGAGCCTTCGAGGAAGATGAGCACTCCCCGCGTGACTCCTTCTTCTGTTTCCCCTTTTAGAAAGTTAAAATACAAGGAGGGGAGGATTTCTGGCCCCCCGCTCCCATCCTCTTTAGTCGCCTTCTACGACACGTGAGGAATGCGTAGGAAGTATTCTTTCTCCCCTATCCCCAGGGATATATATATATATCTATCTATCTATCCATCTATCTATCTATCTATCTATCTATATTTATATATATATATATATATATATATATATATATATATATATATATATATATATATATATATATATATATATATATATATATATATATATATATATATATATATATATATATATATATATATATATATATATATACATATATATATATAGAAAATGTATATATGCCATCTTACACTCTCCATGTTAGGATTGCTGGTTTTACCATCTGTCAAGTATACAGCTATTCAATTGAGACTTGCTTATTTTCTTCGCATAAGTAATCTTGTCACCTATCTGCTGATCAAGCATTTTCAAGTATAATCATGACAGTCCAACAAATCTATGGACCCTAGTCCCCAGCATCATGGGTTGCTATGATTCTCTGGATTTCCTCCTGACTCTACTGCCAGTGAGGAAGAGGGCTCAGACAGTCGTACCAGCCCCTCCCACTACCTTTCCCTCACTGTAAGACCTTCCTCTTTTCTTTTCACTATACCAATATTCGTGGTCCCCTCTAGTAACCTCTCTTCAGTTGAACACCATTTGTCTAGTACATCTCGTCAGTTGAACACAGTCTGTCTAATACCTCTCCTCAGTTGAACACCATCTATCTAGTACCTCACCTCAGTTGAACACCATCTATCTAGTACCTCTCCTTAGTTGAACACCATCTGTCTAGTATCTCTCCTAATATCTTACTTCTCTGTTGCTTATTCCAACATCAACACACCTGTTGCACGCCTAGAGGAACATGACTCTTCGTACTTTGATGTTATTTGGCTCAAAGCCTGTCTCCCTACTACCACACTCTTCCTCTGTTTCGCCTATTCCTTTCCTAATTCTACAAATCTTATATCCTTCTTCGACTATCTAAACTCCTGCCATGAGACTGTGACATCCTCTCACCTGCAAGCCAAGATCCTCTACTTCGGGGATTTCAACGTTCACCATAGGGAAGCCCTCACGCTCTCCATTCTCAATGATTTAGAGCAAGTTACCTCCCGCCCTATCTTTATACCTGACAGCTCTGACCACTCTAATATTCTAGATTTGTTTTTCACCTCTAGCCGTTCTCGCTCTAAATAAAGAAACTCGCCCCCAGTTGGTTTATCTGATCACACTCTGATAAATGTATCTGCTTTAATGGCACCTCCCCTTCCAGCAGCCCCTTTTAAGCATGAATACTGGCATCTGAACAAGGGTGACTGGAATGATTTACGTAATTTCTTTTCTGACTTTCTTTGGGCAAATTACTGTCTCATATATGGTGATTTTCTGTCTCCGCCAAATGCATAACAGAAGTTTTTATTGCGGGAATGGAAGCATTTATTCCCTCTCCCTCCAAGACTACTTCTTCATCCAATCCTTGATTCAGCCGTTTCTGTTCTGAAGCCATTTAGACGAGGGATCAGGCATATCGGGCTTAGAAAAATCTCTCCTTCCTCTGGCTCCCATTCAGCTTTTGTCACTGCCCGTAATCGCCGCAAGCACGTTCTCCATGAGGCGAAGCGTTCATCTATTCAAAGAAAGTGCGATAACCTATACTTTTCCCACACTTTTCCGCTCTGATGATACTATAGCTGTCTCTCACGTTGACAAAGCAACAGTCTTTGGTTCCCGCTTCTCCACTAACTCCACCTTGGATGACTCTAATATTCCTTTACCCCTTAATGCTCCTTTTACTAACCCTATGCCTCTTCTCGTAATCTCTTTTCAGACTGTCCGAAAAGCACTTCTTTCTTTGGACACAAGCAAGGCTTATGGTCCCGATGACATCCATCTCCGTGTAATGAAAGTGTGCCTCTGAACTTGTACCTGTGCTGCTCGTCTTTTCCGTTTCTATTTAAAACCCAAAACTTTTTCTTCCACTTGGAAACATGCCTTGATACATCCCATCCCTAAGAAGGGTGATCGTTCTGACCCCTCCATCGTCCTATCGATTTGACATCTACCATTTTCAGAGTCTTTGAATCCTCCTCAACTCCTATATCCTAAAAACCTCGAAAATCAAGGTCCTCACTCTGATCACCAGTATGGTTTCCGTAAGGCAGGACCCATAGGTGATATTCTTTCCTATCATACTAATGTCTGGTCATCATTCCTGAAAGATTTTGGGGAGTCATATGTAATTGCCCTTGACATATTTAAGGCTTTTGACAGAGTGTGACATCGGGGTATCATCTCAAAACTCCTCTCTTTTGGCTTCCCTCCCTCAGTTTGCTCCTTCATATCTAGCTTCCGCTCTAGCTGATATATTTCTGTGGTTGTTGATAGATCAGCCTCCCCCTTTCCTTCATCAACGGTAGTGTCCCTCAAGGTTCTGTCCTGTCTCCTACTTTTTCTTTTTTTTTTTCAACGATTTTCTCTCCTCATCCACATCCTTCAGTTTCGCTTCCTCTTCTCTCACTCGGTCTGCATCTCGTCTTGAAGCAGCTTCCTCAATAAAGTCAGACTTTGACAAGATATCTCAGTGGGGTACAGAGAATTTTAAGTTTCATGCCTCCAAGACCCAATTTCTTCCCGCCTTTCTATCGAAAATTACTCACAACTATCGTTTTTCTTTTGACGGCTCTGCAATTCCACCTCTTGACGTAATGAATATACTTGGTATCACTACAGCATTCACTCTTTCTTGGAAATCCCACAGTACAGGTCTGCGTCTAAGAAACTGAGTGTCCTGTTTAGATGTCGAAACTTCTCTTCTGAACAGCTGCTCCGTTTATACAAGATTGATTCGTCCTTGAATGGAGTGCTGCTCTCACATTTGGGGTGGTTCTGGCTCTGTGTCCTTACTGGACAAAGTTGAGTCGAAAGCAATCCGACTTACAAAGTGCCCTAGGCCAACTCCCAAACTTGACCCACTTACCTACGCCGCAATACTGGTTCACTTTCCCTCTCCCATAGGTATTGCTTTGGCTTTTTCTTCCGAGAACTGGCTACTACGTCACATGATTATTGGTTGGCCGTTGGCAACTCAAGAGTGGGCCGTTTTGATACCTGCTTCTTTCCCTACACGTTGAAGCTTTGGAACTCTCTACCTTCTCATGTTTTTCCCAGTAGCTATGCCCTGGCACATTTCAAAACAAAGGTCTTTCACTTTCTCAAAAATTCGTGAATACTTTCCCATGTCTTTTCTTTTTCCGTTTCATAATTCTCTCCACATTTCAATTAATGCCCGGCCATGAAAAAAAAAAGGTACAACAGTTGGTCCAGTAGTAGGCTAGGGTACGATAGTTGCTGTAGTATATGGCCACTAGTCGGTGCAGTAGTTGGCTGGGATACGATAGTCGGTGCAACAGTAAGTTGGTTTATTATAGCTGGCGCAATAGTAGGCTCTGGGTACGAAAAATGATGCAGTAGTAGGTTGGGATATGATAGCTGGTTCCTCTGTAAGCCTTGGGTACGGCAGTTGCTGCAGCCTAGTCGTAAGCTGAGGAACCATTGTTGTTCTGATAGTTGGCTAGGATACGACGGTTGGTGTTGCAGTAAGCTGTGATGCGATAGCCGGTGCAGTAGTAGGCCTTGGGTACGAGAGTTGGTGCAGACTTGGGTACGGGAATTGGTGCGGTAGTAGCCTGTGACATGAAAGTGGTGCAGAAATAGGCTGGGGTACAATAGCTGATGCAATAGTAGGCTAGGCTATGGTAGTTGTTACAGTAGAATGCTGGGGTACGATAATCGTCACAGTATTAAGTTTGGACACGATAGTTGGTGAAGTAGTCGCCTAGGCTACGATAGTTGGTGCAGTAGTAGGCTAGTCTGCGATACTTGGTGCAATAGTGGTGCAGTAATAGGCTGGGGTACGATAATTGTTGATGTAGTAGGCTGGGGTACGATGCTTGGTGCAGCAGTAAGCTTTAGTACGATAGTCGATGCAATAGTAGCCTGATGTACAATAGGTGATGCAGTTGTAAGATGGGACATAATAGTTGGTGCAATAGTAGGCTGGGATGTGAGTGTTCGTGCAATAGTCAGCTTGGGCATGTGGTAGGCTGGAGTACGATAGCTTTTGCAAACTAGGTTAAGATACAATAATTGGTGCAATAGTAGGCTGGGTGCAATTGTAGGCTGTTGTACGATAATTGGCGAGGGAGTGCGATTGTCAGTTGCGTCTTAGATTGGGATACGATATGTTGACACAGCAGTAGACAGTTGTATGCGATCGATAAAACGAAGACAATATGCCGGGAAAACTTGACCCTAGTTATTTTCTACAGCAAGTTACCAGAAGTTAGTTGCCCGGTGTAGTAAAGTGTACTGACTGTAGGGACATTACCATCAGGGTAAACACCTCGACTTGTGGCGTCAGGTTCTGACAAAATCACGAATTTTGTCTGAAAAAAAAATCAGGTTGTGGACCGTCCCGCACCAGCTGCCTCGCTTGTCATCCTGGACAGGAAGAATGGAAGGCAGGTTAAGGCAGAGACGTAGGGAGAGAAGGTCAGAGCCACAGACCAACATCTGGGCCAAGGATGAATCAGGACTGATGATGGACAGTCGACGAATTGCTATATTCAGAAGGTCAGTTAAGGCAAAGTTAGTCCAGGGGCAAAATATATGAAGGAAAGATAATATGTCATGGAATGATGGGAGGATAATATTATATTAATAGAGATGTGGGGTAGAGCGGGTAAGATCAAAGGTCAGTATCAATTACAAGATGATAGCCGGTCTGGATAGTGAAGGTCAGAGGTGAATATCTATCGTTATGTACTAACAGGTCAAGGTAATGAGGGTGGCAGGTCAGTGTTCATCAGACTGGGAAGTGAACGGGTTGGAGATCACAATCTAGTGCAACGGGATCGGCAGGATAAGGCAGGAGGAGTCGAAAGTCAATCTCAGATGTAAGAGGATGACAACTTTGGGAAGGAAGGGTCGGAGGTCATCATCCAGGCTGGCGGGGAGTTTAGGTAAGGTCAGGAGGGACGCAGGGTCTCGACCACTGGCCTCACATCAGAAATATACAAGTGTGATTCCCTCTTCATTTCGTGTCTAAAGTTCGCCCTACGATCATTATGTGATGTTTATGGATGGGGAACACAACACTGTCTTGTGACGAGATTTCCAGACACGTAGAAGACGGGAATGGCTCCCAGCACCAAGCTGAGGCTAAGAAAATGAGATGCAGCATTAACGCAGACTTAAGAACTAAATTCCCGCCAGGAAGATATTATTCATGAGGCCAAGTTTCCCGGCTAATCTGTGGGTCCCAGACTTGTGTCAACCACTTAAAGCTATTTTCCTGATGTATCAACGACTGGCAGGATCTGATAACCCACCATGACGTCATCCACACTGGCAGAGTTACGTAACCCACGATGACGTCATCTACACCGGCAGAGCTACGTAACCCACGATGACGTCATCTACACTGGCAGAGCTACGTAAACCATGATGACGTCATCTACACTGGCAGAGTTACGTAACAAACGATGACGTCATCTACACTGGCAGAGCTACGTAACCCACGATGACGTCATCTACACTGGCAGAGCTACGTAACCCACGATGACGTCATCTACACTGGCAGAGTTACGTAACCCACGATGACGTCATCTACACTGGCAGAGCTACGTAAACCATGATGACGTCATCCACACTGGCAGAGCTACGTAACACACGATGACGTCATCCACACTGGCAGAGTTACGTAACCCACGATGACGTCATCTACACTGGCAGAGCTACGTAAACCATGATGACGTCATCTACACTGGCAGAGTTACGTAACCCACGATGACGTCATCTACACTGGCAGAGTTACGTAACCCACGATGATGTCATCTACACTGGCAGAGTTACGTAACCCACGATGACGTCATCTACACTGGCAGAGTTACGTAACCCATGATGACGTCATCTACACTGGCAGAGTTACGTACGTAACCCACGATGACGTCATCTACACTGGCAGAGTTACGTAACCCATGATGACGTCATCTACACTGGCAGAGCCTGGTGACTCACAATGACGTCATGTACCGTAGGAGAGATGGTGGCAGAGTCTGGTGACTTGTGATCATAACAATTCCAGTGTATGGTTATCCACACAACATGGACATCAGGCTGCAAAGCTTTCATGAGAGAGAGAGAGAGAGAGAGAGAGAGAGAGAGAGAGAGAGAGAGAGAGAGAGAGAGAGAGAGAGAGAGAGAGAAAGAGGGAGAGAGAGAGTTGGAATAGGAAATAATTATACACAAGTTAATTAAGGCATGTGGTTGTCACAGAAATAGAATTTCATTCAAAGTCCAGTCCAACATGTTTTCCCCTGTCCTTCTCTCAGGTATTACCCGTAATATCGCTTCTCTTAATTAACCAGTGAGGCCATTATATGTATATATATATATATATATATATATATATATATACATATATATATATATATATATATATATATATATATATATATATATATATATATATATATATATATATATATATATATATATATATATATATATATATATATATATATATATGTACATATATATATATATATATATATATATATATATATATATATATATATATATATATATATATATATATATATATATGTATATATATATATATTTAGGGGTGGGGGGAGGGGGCGAAAATTCTGGGGGCCTTGAAGAATGTGTGGAAGTCGAGAACATTATCTCGGAAAGCAAAAATGGGTATGTTTGAAGGAATAGTGGTTCCAACAATGTTGTATGGTTGCGAGGCGTGGGCTATGGATAGAGTTGTGCGCAGGAGGATGGATGTGCTGGAAATGAGATGTTTGAGGACAATGTGTGGTGTGAGGTGGTTTGATCGAGTGAGTAACGTAAGGGTAAGAGAGATGTGTGGAAATAAAAAGAGCGTCGTTGAGAGAGCAGAAGAGGGTGTTTTGAAGTGGTTTGGGCACATGGAGAGAATGAGTGAGGAAAGATTGACCAAGAGGATATATGTATCGGAGGTGGAGGGAACGAGGAGAAGAGGGAGACCAAATTGGAGGTGGAAAGATGGAGTGAAAAAGAATTTGTGTGATCGGGGCCTGAACATGCAGGAGGGTGAAAGGAGGGCAAGGAATAGAGTGAATTGGAGCGATGTGGTATACCGGGGTTGACGTGCTGTCAGTGGATTGAATCAAGGCATTTGAAGCGTCTGGGGTAAACCATGGAAAGCTGTGTAGGTATGTATATTTGCGTGTGTGGACGTATGTATATACATGTGTATGGGGGGGTTGGGCTATTTCTTTCGTCTGTTTCCTTGCGCTACCTCGCAAACGCGGGAGACAGCGACAAAGTATAAAGAAAAAAAAAAAAAATATATATATATATATATATATATATATATATATATATATATATATATATATATATATTTCTTTTTTTTTATACTATTCGCCAATTCCCGCGATGGCGAGGTAGCGTTAAGAACAGAGGACTGGGCCTTTGAGGGAATATCCTCTCCTGGCCCCCTACTCTGTTCCTTCTTTTGGAAAATTAAAAAAAAAGAAAAACGAGAGGGGAGGATTTCCAGCCCCCCGCTTCCTTCCCTTTTAGTCGCCTTCTACGACACGCAGGGAATACGTGGGAAGTATTCTTTCTCCCCCTATCCTCAGGGATAATATATATATATATATCTTTTCTTTCTTTCATACTATTCGCCATTTCCCGCGTCAGCGAGGTAGCGTTAAGAACAGAGGACTGGGCCTCTGAGGAAACACCCTCATCCAGCCCCCTTCTCTGTTCCTTCCTTTGGGAAAAAAAAAAAGAAAAAAAAAAAAGAGAGAGGGGAGGATTTCTAGCCCCCTGCTCCCTTCCCTTTTAGTCGCCTTCTACGACACGCAGGGAATGCGTGGGAAGTATATATATATATATATATATATATATATATATATATATATATATATATATATATATATATATATATATATATATATATATATATATATATATATATATATATAACTGGATGAACTGAGAGCAGGTAAGGTGTGTGTGTGTGTGTGTGTGTGTGTGTGTGTGTGTGTGTGTGTGTGTGTGTGTGTGTGTGTGTGCACAGCCAAGATAACAAGAATCGTTTGATGTAAGCATGAGAATCATGCAGGTGTTCAGCCAATCAGATTACAGTATTAGGGTGATGTAGAGGATGATGGTTGTTTATATTGTTCAGGTGTTTTATGACTTAAGTGTCGACGACCAGGAGGCATCAACATATGTGGATGACACCAACTTATCATTGGAGAAACATGTGAGGGCTGGACTCTGAGTGCGATACTGTTTCCCAGGCAACTCATAACCTAACTTGCTTTTATAGTTTTGTTTTTCTTTCAAGATCCATATGTATTTATTTTCATTTTTTGCTGACTTATATTTGATGCATATGTGTACGAAGCTTCATAATGGCCTTTTGTACTAAAGTTCGGCTGCGTCAGCTTAAAACGCTTTCTTGAACTCATATTCAAAGCAGCTTAAAAGCTAAGTTATAATGAATTTGTAATCATCTGTATAACGTCCAACTTTTGCATTAATCTGTTAGTTTCTGAAGTGTTCCATTTAACTTTAACATACGAAAATAAATGGTCACTCTTATTCTCGAAGACTAATCTTAATATAGGTTTCTGTTTAGTATAAAATGTCTTAACTGGACATTAATTATCGACATTATTAAGGTACCAAAACAAATAATTTTCTTTGATATAACGTATGTTTAAGTTTCCCTTTCCTTTATGTATGTCAACACCTCATGTAATTAATTTCTCTGAGTATGATTATATCTCCACAAGTAAGACGAACCATCATCAGTTTCAAGAAGTGTTGTCAGATGCTTTCTGTGAGGCAGCTTAAGCCCCAGAGTATACAAGCAGTGCCCTCATGTACACCATAAACAATATGACTGTGCTCATGTAGTAGTATGACAGTGCTCATGTAGCAGTATGGCGGTGCTCATGTAGTAGTATGATAGTGCTCATGTAGTAGTATGACGGTGCTTATGTAGTAGTATGACGGTGCTCATTTAGTAGTATGACAGTGCCCATGTAGTAGTATGACGGTGTTCATGTAATAGCATGACATTGCTCATGTAGCAGTATGACGGTGCTCATGTAGCAATATGACGGTGCTCATGTAGTAGTATGGCAGTGCTCATGTAGCAGTATGACGGTGCTCATGTAGTAGTATGGCAGTGCTCATGTAGCAGTATGACGGTGCTCATGTAGTAGTATGACAGTCCTCAGGTAGCAGTATGACAGTGCTCATGTAGCAGTATGACGGTGCTCATGTAGTAGTATGGCAGTGCTCATGTAGCAGTATGACGGTGCTCATGTAGTAGTATGGCAGTGCTCATGTAGCAGTATGACGGTGCTCATGTAGTAGTATGACAGTGCTCAGGTAGCAGTATGACGGTGCTCATGTAGCAGTATGACGGTGCTCATATAGTAGTATGATAGTGCTCATGTAGTAGTATGACGGTGCTTATGTAGTAGTAGGACGGTGCTCATGCAATGGTATGACAGTGCTCATGTAGTATTATGACAGTGCTTATTTGGTAGTATGACAGTGCTCATGTAGTAGTATGACAGTGCTCATGTAGTAGTATGACAGTGCTCATGTAGTAGTATGACGGTGCTCATGTAGCAGTATGACGGCGCTCATGCAATAGTATGACAGTGCTCATGTAGTAGTATGACGGTGCTCATGTAGTAGTATGACAGTGCTCAGGTAGCAGTATGACGGTGCTCATCTAGTAGTATGACAGTGCTCACGTAGCAGTATGACAGTGCTCATGTAGCAGTATGACTGCTCATGTAGTAGTATAACAGTTCTCGTGTAGCAGTATGGCAGTGCTCATGTAGCAGTATGACAGTGCTCATGCAGTGGTATGACAGTGCTCATGTAGCAGTATGACGGTGCTCATGTAGTAGTATGACGGTGCTCGTGTCGTGGTATGACGGTGCTCATGCAATAGTATGACTGCTCATGTAGTAGTATGACAGTGCTCATGTAGTAGTATGCTCGTGTCGTAGTATGGCGATGCTCATGCGATAGTATGACAGTGCTCATGTAGTAGTATGACAGTGCTCATGTAGTAGCATGACAGTGATCATGTAGCAGTAAGAGAATGCTCATGTAGTAGTATGACAGTGCTCATGTAGTAGTATGACAGTGCTCATGTAGCAGTATGAGAATGCTCATGTAGTAGTATGACAGTGCTCATGTAGTAGTATGACGGTGTTCATGTAATAGCATGACATTGCTCATGTAGCAGTATGACGGTGCTCATGTAGCAATATGACGGTGCTCATGTAGTATTATGAGAGTGCTCATGTAGCAGTGTGACGGTGCTCATGTAGCAGTATGACGATGCTCATGTAGTAGTTTGACAGTGCTCATGTAGCAGTATGACAGTGCTCATGTAGCAGTATGATGGTGCTCATTTAGCAGTATGACGGTGCTGATGTAGCAGCAAATATCTAAAAACAGCTAAGGCAAATAATCTATCTTTTTTTCCTGGACACGGGATACATCAATGAAAATGAAAAATTGTAAGATATGCGAGCAAACTTTATTGTTACTCGCTGATTAAAAGCTATATTTCTATCAGAAGACAAACCTCATCATTTTTGCATCATATGGTAAAGTCATGGAAATTATTTGGACCCTTTTGGGATAATGGTCCCCTGTGGGATAATGGTCCCCTGTGGGATAATGGTCCCCTGTGGGATAAAGAGAGCCGTATGAATTAGAGAGCAATGTTTATATCCCTGGTATATAAGTAGCTATCCTGGGCCACAGTGAGGGTGTATCTGGGCTTACAGATATCCTAAACTGAAGATGTTAAAGATCTTTCTGTTGGTAACTTGACGCTGACGGACTTCTTGATCCAAAGGGATGAGTTACGTAGAGTTAAATACGTACACATACCACACAAACCCAAGGTCCAAACAAGCGGGGCCTCAATACTACTTTAAAAAGAAATGCAATTCCCTTAAAAGCAGCAGAAGAAAAGGATAGCAAAGTAAAGGCTCTCTCCCCATCCTCTACTACCTTCGGCTACATACAGGCAGGAAAACAGACAGTAAGAAATACCTTGCAGGAGTAATATGCCTAAAGGAAATGTTTATAGGAAAGTCAAAAGATGGAATGAACATGAATGTCATGCATCCCATCACCAACGACATGCATCCATTTAATCGTTTTTTTCTATAATGACAATAGTAAGGATAAACATGAGGTCCAGCCTCTCGAAGATGTTGAGGGATGATACAGTAATTCTTAATTACTCTTCTAAAGCAGGTGACATGGGTTAGTCAATATTAGCATGATACTGCAACATGGCCAGGGAGAGATCAGTGGTTGAGGTCACATGATATACCACTGCGTTATGGTAACTAAGTAAATGAATTATTCAATACCGTAGAGTGACAAGTGATGATCAAGCCTAATATGTTGATATTAAAGGGTGTTGCTTTAAACAACATTTTCTGAGAGCTTATTCCACGCATCATTAGCGTCATCAGTAAAGAAATGTTTCGTACAGTTCAGATTAATTTGGTGACCTGTAAATTTTAGTCCATTCCTCTCGTTGTTAATTCTAGCGCTACTGTAAATAAATTTTCAATGACGAAGTTGTTGCTTCAAGTATTTAAAACATCTTATCAATTTGCACCAGAGACGCCTCTTGCTCAGAGACAACAAGTTTAATTCTCGCAGTCTTTCCTCATAAGGTATTTTAAGCAAGGAAGGAATCAATTTAGTTGCTCTTCGCTGCACTGCTTCCAATCTGTGTCCTTACCTAACTGGGGGGTCCAAAACTGCACTGCGTATACGAGGTGTGGTTTAACTAGGTTTATGCACATCCTTGCTGAACCTCAGACAACTAATCAAACGTTGCAAAACTGAGAGATCTTTTGTTTGAACTGGTACTCATGGCGAAAGCTGACTGCTTTAAGGCGTTTTATCAGGGATAAATGAAATGAATATAGTAATGATTGCCTAATTTACCACATGCTTTCAGTATGTACTCGTGCAATGAAATGGCATTTTGCGTTCGTGTGTGTGGTAATATAAGGCTAAGAAAAAAAAGTGCCATCCAAAACTTATCAAGAAAAACGATTTCATAAGGTATTATATATATATATATATATATATATATATATATATATATATATATATATATATATATATATATATATATATATATATTATTTATCTATTTATTTTGCTTTGTCGCTGTCTCCCGCATTAGCGAGGTAGCGCAAGGACACAGACAAAAGAATGGCCCAACCCACCCATATACACATGTATATACATACACGTCCACTCACGCAAATATACACACCCATACATCTCAATGTACACATATATATACACCCACAGACATATACATATATACATATGTACATAATTCATACTGTCTGCCTTTATTTATTCCCATCGCCACCTCGCCACACATAGAATAACAACCCCCTCCCCCCTCATGGGTGCGAGGTAGCGCTAGGAAAAGACAACAAAGGCCATATTCGTTCACACTCAGTCTCTAGCTGTCAGGTAATAATGCACCGAAACCACAGCTCCCCTTCCACATCCAGGCCCCACACAACTTTCCATGGTTTACCCCAAACGCTTCACATTCCCTGGTTCAATCCACTGACAGCACGTCGACCCCGGTATACCACATCGTTCCAATTTACTCTATTCCTTGCACGCCTTTCACCCTCCTGCATGTTCAGGCCCCGATCACTCAAAATCTTTTTTACTCCATCTTTCCACCTCCAATTTGGTCTCCCACTTCTCATCGTTCCCTCCACCTCTGACACATATATCCACTTGGTCAATCTTTCCTCACCTATTATCTCCATGTGACCAAACCATTTCAAAACACCCTCTTCTGCTCTCTCAACCACACTCATTTTATTTCCACGCATCTCTGTCACCCTTACATTACTTACTCGATCAAACCACCTCACACCACATATTGTATTCAAACATCTCATTTCCAGCACATCCACCCTCCTGCGCACAACTCTATCCATAGCCCACGCCTCGCAACCAAACAACATCGATGGAATGAATACTTCCCACGCATTCTTCACGTGTCGTAGAAGGCGACTAAAGGGGATGGGAGTGGTGGGCCAGAAACCCTCCCCTCCTGGTATTTTAACTTTCTAAAAGGGGAAACAGAAGGAGTCACGCGGGGAGTGCTCATCTTCCTCGAAGGCTCAGATTGGGGAGTCATATATATATATATATCTTTCTTTCAAACTATTCGCCATTTCCCCCGCTCCCTCCCCTTTTAGTCGCCTTCTACAACACGCAGGGAATACGTGGGAAGTATTCTTTCTCCCCTATCCCCAGGGATAATATATATATATATATATATATATATATATATATATATATATATATATTTTTCTTGTTTTTTTATACTTTGTCGCTGTCTCCCGCGTTTGCGAGGTAGCGCAAGGAAACAGACGAAAGAAATGGCCCAACCCCCCCCCCCCATACACATGTATATACATACGTCCACACACGCAAATATACATACCTACACAGCTTTCCATGGTTTACCCCAGACGCTTCACATGCCCTGCTTCAATCCACTGACAGCACGTCAACCCCGGTATACCACATCGCTCCAATTCACTCTATTCCTTGCCCTCCTTTCACCCTCCTGCATGTTCAGGCCCCGATCACACAAAATCTTTTTCCCTCCATCTTTCCACCTCCAATTTGGTCTCCCTCTTCTCCTTGTTCCCTCCACCTCTGACACATATATCCTCTTGGTCAATCTTTCCTCACTCATCCTCTCCATGTGCCCAAACCACTTCAAAACACCCTCTTCTGCTCTCTCAACCACGCTCTTTTTATTTCCACACATCTCTCTTACCCTTACGTTACTCACTCGATCAAACCACCTCACACCACACATTGTCCTCAAACATCTCATTTCCAGCACATCCATCCTCCTGCGCACCACTCTATCCATAGCCCACGCCTCGCAACCATACAACATTGTTGGAACCACTATTCCTTCAAACATACCCATTTTTGCTTTCCGAGATAATGTTCTCGACTTCCACACATTCTTCAAGGCTCCCAGGATTTTCGCCCCCTCCCCCACCCTATGATCCACTTCCGCTTCCATGGTTCCATCCGCTGCCAGATCCACTCCCAGATATCTAAAACACTTCACTTCCTCCAGTTTTTCTCCATTCAAACTCACCTCCCAATTGACTTGACCCTCAACCCTACTGTACCTAATAACCTTGCTCTTATTCACATTTGCTCTTAACTTTCTTCTTCCACACACTTTTCCAAATTCAGTCACCAGCTTCTGCAGTTTCTCACATGAATCAGCCACCAGCGCTATATCATCAGCGAACAACAACTGACTCACTTCCCAAGCTCTCTCATCCCCAACAGACTTCATACTTGCCCCTCTTTCCAAAACTCTTGCATTCACCTCCCTAACAACCCCATCCATAAACAAATTAAACAACCATGGAGACATCACACAACCCTGCCGCAAACCTACATTCACTGAGAACCAATCACTTTCCTCTCTTCCTACACGTACACATGCCTTACATCCTCGATAAAAACTTTTCACTGCTTCTAACAACTTTCCTCCCACACCATATATTCTTAATACCTTCCACAGAGCATCTCTATCAACTCTATCGTATGCCTTCTCCAGATCCATAAATGCTACATACAAATCCATTTGCTTTTCTAAGTATATATATATATATATATATATATATATATATATATATATATATATATATATATATATATATATATATATATGTATATAAATATATATATATATATATATATATATATATATATATATATATATATATATATATATATATATATATATATATATATATATATATATATATATATATATATATATATATATATATATATATATATATATATATATATATATATATATATATATATATATATATATATATATATATATACGTATATATATATATATATATATATATATATATATATATATATATATATATATATATATATATATTTTTTTTTTTTTTTAAACTATTCGCCATTTCCCGCATTAGCGAGGTAGCGCTAAGAACAGAGGACTGGGCCTTTTTCGGAATATCCTCACCTGGCCCCCTCTGTTCCTTCTTTTGGAAAATTAAAAAAAAACGAGAGGGGAGGATTTCCAGCCCCCCGCTCCCTCCCCTTTTAGTCGCCTTCTACGACACGCAGGGAATACGTGGGAAGTATTCTTAATCCCCTATCCCCAGGGATAATATATATATATATATATATATATATATATATATATATATATATATATATATATATATATATATATATTTTCTTTTTTTTTTCCTACTATTCGCCATTTCCCGCGATAGTGAGGTAGCGTTAAGAACAGAGGACTGGGCCTTTGAGGGAATACCCTCACCTGGCCCCCTTCTCTGTTCCTTCTTTTGGAAAATTATATATATATAGATTAGAAAGGGTAGTGAGTGGTGGGATGAAGAAGTACGATTATTAGTGAAAGAGAAGAGAGAGGCATTTGGACGATTTTTGCAGGGAAATAATGCAAATGACTGGGAGATGTATAAAAAAAAAAAGAGGCAGGAGGTCAAGAGAAAGGTGTAAGAGGTGAAAAAGAGGGCAAATGAGAGTTGGGGTGAGAGAGTATCATTAAATTTTAGGGAGAATAAAAAGATGTTTTGGAAACAGGTAAATAAAGTGCGTAAGACAAGGGAACAAATGGGAACTTCAGTAAAGGGGGCTAATGGGGAGGTGATAACAAGAAATGGTAGTGTGAGAAGGAGATGGAGTGAGTATTTTGAAGGTTTGTTGAATGTGTTCAATGATAGAGTGGCAAATATAAGGTGTTTGGTCGAGGTGGTGTGCAAAGTGAGAGGGTTAGGGAAAATGATTTGGTAAACACAGAAGAGGTAGTAAAAGCTTTGCGGAAGATGAAAGCCGGCAAGGAAGCGGGTTTGGATGGTATTGCAGTAGAATGTATTAAAAAAGGGGGTGACTGTATTGTTGACTGGTTGGTAAGGTTATCTAATGTATGTATGACTCATGGTGAGGTCCCTGAGGATAGGCAGAATGCTTGCATAGTGCCATTGTACAAAAGTAAAGGGGATAAAAGTGAGTTCTCAAATTACAGAAGTATAAGTTTGTTGAGTATTCTGGGAAATTATATGGAAGGGTATTGATTGAGGGGGTGAATGCATGTACAGAGCATCAGATTGGGGAAGAGCAGTGTGGTTTCAGGAGTAGTAGAGGATGTGTGGATCATGTGTTTGCTTTGAAGAATGTTTGTGAGAAATACTTAGAAAGGCATATGAGAGAGTTGATAGGGATGCTCTGTGGAAGGTATTAAGAGTATATGGTGTGGGAGGCAAGTTGTTAGAAGCAGTGAAAAGTTTTTATCGAGGATATAAGGCATGTGTACGTGTAGGAAGAGAGGAAAGTGATTGGTCCACAGTGAATGTAGGTTTGCGGCAGGGGTGTGTGATGTCTCCAGGGTTGTTTAATTTGTTTATGGACGGGGTTGTTAGGGAAGTGAATGCAAGAATTTTGGAAAGAGGGGCAAGTATGCAATCTGTTATGGAGGAGAGAGCTTGGGAAGTGAGTCAGTTGTTGTTCGCTGATGATACAGCGTTGGTGGCTGATTCGTGTGAGAAGCTGTAGAAGCTGGTGACTGGGTTTGGTAAAGTGTGTGAAATATAAAAGCTGAGAGTAAATGTGAATAAGAGTTAGATTATTAGGTACAGTAGGGTTTAGGGAAAGCAAATGGATTTGTATATAGCATTTATGGATCTGGAGAAGGCATATAATAGAGTTGATAGAGATGCTCTGTGGAAGGTATTAAGAATATATGGTGTGGGAGGCAAGTTGTTAGAAGCAGTGAAAAGTTTTTATCGAGGATGTAAGGCATGTGTACGTGTAGGAAGAGAGGAAAGTGATTGGTTCTCAGTGAATGTAGGTTTGTGGCAGGGGTGTGTGATGTCTCCATGGTTGTTTAATTTGTTTATGGATGGGTTCGTTAGGGAGGTGAATGCAAGAGTTTTGGAAAGAGGGGCAAGTATGAAGTCTGTTGTGGATGAGGGAGCTTGGGAAGTGAGTCAGTTGTTGTTCACTGATGATACAGCGCTGGTGGCTGATTCATGTGAGAAACTGCAGAAGCTGGTGACTGAGTTTGGTAAAGTGTGTGAAAGTAGAAAGTTAAGAGTAAATATGAATAAGAGCAAGGTTTTTAGGTACAGTAGGGTTGAGGGCCAAGTAAACTGGGAGGTAAGTTTGAATGGAGAAAAACTGGAGGAAGTAAAGTGCTTTAGATATGTGGGAGTGGATCTGGCAGAGGATGGAACCATGGAAGCGGAAGCGAATCATAGGGTGGGGGAGGGGGCAAAATCCTGGGAGCCTTGAAGAATGTGTGGAAGTCGAGAACATTATCTCGGAAAGCAAAAATGGGTATGTTTGAAGGAATAGTGGTTCCAACAATGTTGTATGGTTGCGAGGCGTGGATAGAGTTGTGCGCAGGAGGGTGGATGTGCTGGAAATGAGATGTTTGAGGACAATGTGTGGTGTGAGGTGGTTTGATCGAGTAAGTAATGTAAGGGTAAGAGAGATGTGTGGAAATAAAAAGAGCGTGGTTGAGAGAGCAGAACAGGGTGTTTTGAAGTGGTTTGGGCACATGGAGAGAATGAGTGAGGAAACATTGACCAAGAGGATATATGTGTCAGAGGTGGAGGGAACGAGGAGAAGTGGAAGACCAAATTGGAGGTGGAAAGATGGAGTGAAAAAGATTTTGTGTGATCGGGGCCTGAACTTGCAGGAGGGTGAGAGGCGGGCAAGGAATAGAGTGAATTGGATCGATATGGTATACCGGGGTTGACGTGCTGTCAGTGGATTGAATCAGGGCATGTGAAGCGTCTGGGGTAAACCATGGAAAGTTATGTGGGGCCTGGATGTTGAAAGGGAGCTGTGGTTTCGGGCATTATTGCATGACAGCTAGAGACTGAGTGTGAACTAATGGGGCCTTTGTTGTCTTTTCCTAGTGCTACTTCGCACACATGAGGGGGGAGGGGGATGGTATTCCATGTGTGGCGAGGTGGCGATGGGAATGAATAAAGGCAGACAGTGTGAATTGTGCGCATGGGTATATATGTATGTGCCTCTGTGTGTATATATATGTGTACATTGAGATGTACAGGTATGTATATTTGCATGTGTGTGGACGTGTATGTATATACATTGTGTATGTGGGTGGGTTGGGCCATTTCTTTCGTCTGTTTCCTTGCGCTACCTCGCAAACGCGGGAGACAGCGACAAAGCAAAATAAAATGAAAAAAAAAATAATATATACATATACATATATATATATATATATATATATATATATATATATATATATATATATATATATATATATATATATATATATATATATATATTTTATCCCTGGGGATAGGGGAGAAAGAATACTTCCCACGTATTCCCTGCGTGTCGTAGAAGGCGACTAAAAGGGGAGGGAGCGGGGGGCTGGAAATCCTCCCCTCTCGTTTTCTTTTTTTTTTTTTTTTTTTTCCAAAAGAAGGAACAGAGAATTGGGCCAGGTGAGGGTATTCCCTCAAGGCCCAGTCCTCTGTTCTTAACGCTACCTCGCTAATGCGGGAAATGGCGGATAGTTTGAAAAAAAAAAAAAAAAAAAAAATATATATATATATATATATATATATATATAGATAGATAGATAGATAGATAGATAGATAGATAGATAGCGATATAAAGATAGATAGATGGAAGTGTTCATGGACTTTGCGTGCCTGAGTTTACGAGAAAACCACAGCTCTAAAGCTCAAGTCTGTCAAGGAGAGTAGTGATGTAACTCTGCAGAGCTTCATTGAAGAGCTTCACACGAGTGTGTGCAACATGAATGAGCTGCGCTTCAGCATCGTGCCCTATAATAGCTTGGCTGCTGAGTATCACTATGATATACCAGTTACCCGAGAACGATTGTAATGTACCAGTTCCACATGGCCTCTATATTCAGCCAGCTCTCGGTCACTGTGACTATCACCGCAGTTTTCTTCATATGTCGGCCATAAGGCCTCCAGCGCAGGGTTCATATGATGATTCATTTGTTATTCTCAGTTTACTAGAGGCAATACTCTCCAACAAAATGGACAGACCTCGGTGCATTGGCCGGGTTTCTTTTCAATTCAAATCATTTCATAATAAGAATTTCTTTTCGTGATATATCGAGATAAAAATGAACCTATGTTGTAAATATTCGACGGAATAATGATTAATTACTCAGCATAACATACTGACCCGAAAATGACCACAGGACGTGATGGCATCGTTTTTGAATATCGTATCTCATAAATATCTCATAATACTTTTGGACTGAGTCGTTACTGCAATACTCACAAATTGAATAACATTTCTCTCTCTCTCTCTCTCTCTCTCTCTCTCTCTCTCTCTCTCTCTCTCTCTCTCTCTCTCTCTCTCTCTCTCTCTCTCTCTCTCTCTCTCTCTCTCTCTCTCTCTCTATCTATCTATCTATCTATCTGTCTCTCTGTTGGCTATCGCCACAAAAGATAGCATTGCAGCCCAGTGGCAGAGAGACGGACCACAGACACTTTGCCAGGGACGCTGAACCACGGAGCTGAGCCAGGGATGTTGGACCATATGGTATGAGCCAGGGACGCTGGATCGTAGATACTGAACCCGGGGCGAGAAAGCAAGCACTAAGAATACCGAGCCAGAGTGTTTGGTTCATTCTTACTGGACAAGAAACCACATGTTAGTAACCCTAGGAGGGTGGGCCAGGGCTGTTGATTAGGGACGGTGAGTGAGTAACGCGGGGGGTGGGGACGCTTGGACACGATATTCATCTTGATCCAAATATACGTTATGGACTTCATGAAATCTAGCTTATACCCAGTCAAGGAGCACAGATAATTGACAGACAACTTGCTATAATGTCCACGAAGCCAGCGGATGAAGGACCATTCGCAAGGAAGCAGAGGAAACATCGTAGCTGTTCTAAAAATCAGTTGGGGAAACTGTATAGAAAATGCGGTTGGGTAACTCTGACGTGCTCAGGCTGGAAAACATTCGACATGTTCAAAAAAGATATGGAGGAATCCCAGGAAAGGACACCTTGTCTAAGTGATAAAAGTTCTGTGTTCAGATGGAAGAGTCTCTCACGGATATCCGTGTTATAGTGAGTTTTGACCTACACAGATGAGAAACGTGAGTGGATTTTTTTCTTTCTTTTCCACAAGATGAACCAAAAATTTTGAGATAAAGGAAGGCATTACAGAGGAACTTCTACAATGGCTTAAGAATTACGTTAGTGGGAGAACAAATGATGCGTTCTAATATTGGTTAATAGGAAACAATAGATCATGAATAGATCATCATAACACCATAGCTTTTACTGATCTATCTAAACGATTCGCCAGAAATCATGAGCATATATTCAGGTGACACTATAATTATGGGGAAAGTTAGGAGCCAACGTGAAAGCTGTGAGGTTCTCATGTACACTACAGTGGACACAAGAGAGGTTTCTGAGTTATCCTGAAGCTTCCAGCTGTTTTCAAGATGCAATGCTAATGAAATTCAGTTATGGATAAGATAATGAACAAGTCAAAGTGAAAAGAGGTTTAAAAAAGACTAACATCTTGGGTTAGACAGATTTCAAGAATCAGCAAGTGAAACTGAATTATGGGGTTAACATGGTACCCGACCTGCCTCAGACATTGCATTAGGAAGATGAACGTCAAGTAAGTTACAGATTCATCAGTATCATGATTACCTTTATATACAGAGATGTGGAGGTGGAGAGAGAGAGAGGTATCTAGAGGACTACACGTGAGCCAGGTACCCATTTTATCCACCAACCCCTGGGGGTGGATGAACAACTGGGTTGTCTGTGCACCGACTGTTATAACCAGGATTCGAACATTATCGCTCGACCCTAGACGGCATCACGGTCAGGAACACTAAAACGATACATTACGGAATACACTGATCTGCTGGAGAAGGTCCAAAGGAGGGTAAGAGCTGTTGCACAAAAGGTTCTCTGAAGAAACTATGGTGCAGTGTCATGATCCCAACCGCCTTCAACTAGGGTGGGTCTCAACCCCTTAACACATTAGCACAGGCATTTGTCTTGAGAGAACCGTTTCGCCTAATATACGAGGCTAAGTAGACGCCGCTACCTCTAGCTAAAGTCAAGAGTAAGACTAGGCTATGTAAACGCTGCTACTTCTATGTTAAAGTAGAGATTAACATCTCTAAACACCAAACCCAAATTTGCACTTATCACATTTCAATAATAGATAGGTCAGGATCACTAATACACATGAAACAATCAACAAACAACGAATTGCAAAAAAAATAGCAAAATACAAATCATGATCCAAACACAAGATGGACACTAGGAGGACTAGCCACCGAAACGTTTATTCTAATTAAACGTGAAATTTACATCTGCGCTTAAATACTGATCCTATTCCTGCTATAAATAACGCCTATACCCTTATACTTCCATATGGTAATCAACCAAGGAAGATGACAATAATAAGGGTAATTACAACTTGATTATATAGATAAAGCCTTACTCTAGTCTAGTTATCTAACAAGTAACCAGCAGAGAGAGCGAATATGCGTTCCTGCAGGTTAGGTTAGGTTCCCAACATTATTGTATTAACATAACAAACACGTCTTTATATTGATAAGTAATAACTATAATTCTTGCAATACTTTCATGATAATTTATATAACAAAAATGTCGGTGACATAATTAGAGAATAGTTTCATAAAAGTCTTCGAATCTATAAAAGAAAACGTAACGGTATATCAAGGAACGCTGTACAAAACAAAAGCATTTCTTTTGAAGGTGTGAAAAAAAAAAAAAGGAAATACATACCATTCTCCTCCTCAAAAATTCATGCGTCTCCCTTAGGTTGACGCATGACTAGTGAGCATGTGGGACAATACATCAACTACAATATCATCTTTCTCTCTTACATTATGAATAGCTAGATCATATTCTTGTAATATAAGTCTCCAACGGATTAACAGCTGATTAGCATTCTTCATATCATACAAAAACACTGAAGGATTATGATCCGTAATAACTAAATGGGGTTTTCCTAACACTCATAAACAAACATCAAACATAATGGATGATCAGTGCCTTACTTCTCCTGCGTTAACACTAGGTCAACACCAGCATCACTAGCGTTCACATATAACTTAAATGGTTTTCATAATCTGGTGTACATAAAATTAGATCACTAATTAACATGTTTTATCTTAGCAAAAGCAGTTATCATCCCACACATATTCTACTTTATTTGACAACAGCCTCGTTAATGGAAATGTAACAGTGGAATTTTTTCTACAAAACCTTCTGTAATAACCACACATTTTAAGGAATCTCAATAACTCTCTTTCAAGGAACGTGATATTCCATCATACCTTCAACTTTTACATTAACCGGTCGTATTTCTCCTTGTCCCACAATATAACCTAAGTACACAACATGAACCTTCACAAAGTCACTTTTACTTAAAGTTTACAGTAAGATTTGCCTCGTCTGACCTTCCAAACATTTTCCAAACCAAGGACACGTAGTCATGCAACTCCCTGGAATTCAACACAGTATCATCATTACATGTAGAACAATCCTCAACACAACGCAACACTTTATGTACCAATCTCTAGAAACAACTTCCACTGTTCTTCATGCCAAATACAAATGCTGAAATAGCTTTCGCTATCCCAGTCAAACCCACCTGCCAATGTCCTTACAACAAATCGAACTTACAAACTTCGCATCTCCCACTTGGTCAATACAGTCATCGACTCTAAGAGCAGGATATGAATCAGATTTGTTTACATTACAGACCTTCCTATTGTTTGTACAAAACCTGTAAGAACCGTCTGGGTTAGGAAGACACACGGTGAGCTCTGAGGACTGTTACTTGGTTCCTTCAAGTCATGCTCGAACATGTATTCTACTTCCTTTTTCATTATCTCCCTTTTCTTCGGGCTCACTCGGTAAGGATGTTTACTTGGAGAAACATTTTCTGCTTCTGTCATGAATTATAATAATCATTCTTCTGGAGGCATCAGGAAAGAATGACACATTCATTCATGATTTTCATAATTTCACGTCTTTGTTTAGTGTCCAAATGCTCAACTTGCTTTCTAACTTGCTCAATATCTCAAAAGTTTTCAAAATTTTATCTTCACATTTGCTCAGCTTAACATCATCTGGAACATCAACTTTTTCATCGTCAACCTTTACACATCCACAACCCACTTCTTCCTTTACTATAACATCTTTCTTTCACATTCCACTTTTCTTTCACATTCCACTTTTCTTTCACATTCCACTTTTCTTTCCAAATATGACTTCATTAAATCAAGATAACATAACTGGTTCTTCTGCGCCTATCTGGTGCATTTACAACATAATTCAAATCACCTACTTCCTCATCCACTATCCACGAACCACTCACTATACCTTGCTTTGAGAGGGTTACCTTGCATCAAGTAACACTAACACTTCTCCTGGCTGGAGCTCTCGGGCTCCGGCATTCTGCTCATAACAGATTTTCAAGTCATCCTGAGATTCCTTCAGGCTCTCGTTGGTCAGCTCACAAGCTCTTAACAGTCTTATCTTGAAATTACAAACACAGTTCAGTAAATTTGGACAGTCATCACTTCCTAACTCCTTTTCCTTCAACGCACTCATCCTCCCCCCACACACACACACACACTTTACATAATGACCAAAAACAAGCTCAAATGGGCTAAACCTCGTTGACTCCTACACAACGTCTCTCAAAGCAAACAGAGCTAACGGGACATCCTCATCTCAATCAACTCCAAGTGCCTCACAATATATTCTCAAAGTATTCCTTAATGTTTGACGAAACCGTTCTAAGCTACATTGACTTTGAGGGTGATATGAGCTTGAAAAACTACGTTAAACGTGAAGTCCTTTCAAAACTTTTCTAAACACAGTAGTTGTGAAATTGCTACATTGATCTAACTGAATTATTTTTAGCAATCTTTTCCACGGAAAATATTTATTTCAATGTTTTTAGTGTGGATACTCCTCAGCGGAATTGCCTCGGGAAAGTGGGTTAACAAACACATGATAGTCAATAAATAACTTTCTCTTCGAGTTTTTGGCAAAGATCCTACGCAATCAACGGCTATTTTACTAAAAGGCTTGCCGAAAGCTGAAATAGGCCATTTCTCGTTGCTTCATTCCAACTTTACTTAAAACTACTATCTTCTGACCGAAAATTTATCAACTCATCTTTATCAACTTTGAAATCAGGAAAAAAATCCACTTTTAATTCCAATGTGTTACCTAACTTGACATCAGACCCCCTCCACAAATAGCTCACCTAACCCATCTACATCTCTAACCTGAGCCATCGCTCTAGTAACAGCACAAGCAGGATATACATCAGTGTTACTCACTTTGCAAGGATCATCACATACAGAGTGTAAGTCTGACAAGTATGTATTTGTACGCCCGTCAGGAACTCCATTTACATCATCGGAACTTTCTGTTCAGTCCATTTTAGGAACAGAGACATTAACATTTGTTTCAGAAACCAATAAGTCAACAGAATTAGGTTCAACAAGATCAAGGGGATTATCAGTCATTTTTGGTTCCGGAACTACTCTGTCTCCAGCCAACATATCCGCTCCGTGGATAGGAAGTTCATCACTCACACTAACCATAACTTTACCAAGGCCAGTCTCAAGGTTAACATAATGCAGCAGGATGGTCAGTCCTGCTCTTAACCCTCTAACACCAGCCTCTTCACCAGGTTATGACCCTACGGTTCATCTCTAACAATTCCTTGTGTACTAGGCTCTGGCTAGCTCCGGTGTCCCTAAGGGTCATAATTATCCTCGTAGGACCCCCATCCAGTGATATCTCCCCCTCAGTCATAAAATGGTTAAAGCTAACCTAACACCTTTTAGCTTTACTGTCCCTGGTAAATCTTATCTCACTATGGATATTCTGAGGCTTCACCCTGGCAACAGTTAATGCAGCTGACTCTGAGGTATTTCTACACTGAAATTTGACATGACCTATTTCCCTACATGCATAACATCTCACTGGCAGCCTCACCTGCCAACCCTCAGGTCTGTTAGCACCTGACTGTGACTTAGTAACACTTGTTCGTGGTTGACCTTGCACCTTACCATCCAGATTTTGCTTATAATGATGATCTGAGCCTTGTTTTGAATCCTTCACTTGGTTTATTGACTTTTGTCAATGGACTGATATCTAAATTTTGTATCTACTCTGTTTGATGTCTCTTCCCTAAACACTCTGTTAAACGTGCAGCCTCTTCTAGATTCTTAACTTTATCTTTTTTGACCTTACATTTAATATCAGGATGTCCTAAATGTTTTAAATGCTGTAGCGAAATCATTTGCCTCGAGCCTTCCATGGTTTCCACCTTTCAAATTTTATCTCACACATCTCGCTGACTCTAAATAAGTCTGCTCAGCTAATTTCCTCAGACCTCTAAACCTTCTGTAGACTTCTGGACTCAACTGAACAGTTTTTAACACAGCCTCTCTGACTACTTCATAATCAGAGCATTGTTATACCTAAACGTGTATGTGCCTCTTGTCCCAACTTTTTAAAATAGTTATTTTCTCAAACTGATCAAAGAAATCCCTTGCCTCTTCTATAAACTCTGGTAAATGATTCATTCCACCTCATTACTGACTCGACTGGAACCCATCTGTGCATCAGCATCTAACTTTTTCAACCTAAACTCTTTATCTATCTCAATCTGCATTTGTGTTCTCTTATTTTCTGCCTCAATCTGCATTTTCTTAAATTCAAACTCTAATCTCATCCTCTCTAACAATACACGTTCACTCATGCCCCCACGTCACGATCCCAACCGCCCTCAGCTACGGTGGGTCTCGACACCTTAACACATTAGCACAGGCTTATGTCCTGAGATAACTGTTTCGTTTGATATACTAGGCTATGTAGACGCCGCTATTACTAGGTAAAGGTCGCGAGTGACAGCTGTAACACCAAACCCAAATCTACACCGATTACATTTCATAATAGATAGGTTAGAATCACTGATACACTTGAAACAATCAACAAACCAATAAACTGCAAAAAAATAACGAAGTACAAATTATGATCCGAACACAAGATGGACACTAGGTGGACTAGCCACAGTAACATTTATTCTAATCTAGTGTGAAATGCACATCTGCTCATGGATACTGCTCTTTTTCCTGCTATAAATAACGCCTATACCCTTATACTTCCATATGATAATCAATCAAGGAAGTTAACAACAATAAGGATAAATACAACCTGATTATGTAGAGACACGAGTGCTCACGTCTAGTCACCTAACAAGAAAACAGCAGAGAGCGAATCTGCCTTCCTGCAGGGAAGGAAGATAGAGGAAGGGAGTCATGATAATGGTAAAAGGGATCGGGTTTTGATATAATGTAAATACTGAGAAAATATTCAAAATGAGAAATGAAAGGTCAGAGAGAAAACATAAATGGTAACAAAATAAGAATTAAGTTACATAATGCGTGAGGATATTCGTCCTGTAGCTGAAAAATTAATGATACATGGAATAAGCTGAGGATGGAAGCTGTAAAAAGAAGACAATATAAGTTGAAAGAGTAAATGGTACAGAAGCCATAAGTACAAAAATCCCTGCCCTTACTGTATTGATAAGTAATCACAAATAGATGCACGCGTGGTCACAAACACACAAAACACACACACACACACACACACACACACACACACACACACACACACGTTGATTAAGCCCCAGTTCGACAACATGCTTATGTAGATTTTCACTGACATTTCCAGTGAGTGTTCACATACTGTATAACTGGAGTGTTGGCATTAGAAATTAGTCAGATGAAAAATTTGCTTCGTCCTGCAGCAGTCCAGTCGTGTATATTGACCTAAAGTCGAACACTACCAACTAATGTCAAACAGGGAAGACAGACAAGCTTTTTATAGGAAAGAAAAAAGTATCTTACATTTCAGCAAAGGTTCTCAAGTTTCCTGCAATTATCTAACTGAAGATATATGAATTTAAGTGAAAATTTACAACTCTATGTTCTCACCAATCTCATGGGAAGCAAGTGTGTTGCGTTAGAGAAATGAATAGATGACTCCATATGATCAGCTCGCTTAAAATCACTGCCTCTCTTGCTCTCACCAGCCTTTCTATCTGAACCAAGACCTTTGTAATCCGAGTCATTTTGTCTATATAAGAAACATGTCAAACGTATGTGGGTGTCTATATATTTTCTCAGTACGGTTATGCAGCGAGGACAATATTGACGTAATTCAACTAAAAAAACCATCTTTCATACATTAGTGTCGAGTGCCTGTGACATTCGGCATTACGACACAAACACTTTAATACCAGGAAGATTGTTACCTGTCATCACTAGGGATGTACTCCTGTTGTACTCATGTAACAGACTATGGAGACATTTGTATGCTAGATTATACTGACGAGACAGAGTGAAATATCCAGTATCAGGGAATGACTTAAACACCACTATTTTGATGTTTGTGGGGTTACGCTAGCAGTCAATCCAAAGTCAACCCAAATGTTCATCTTCCCTTAGGCGTTGATCGATAAATTTGATACCTGGCTTGTGGTATTTATATCTAAATATATATATATATATATATATATATATATATATATATATATATATATATATATATATATATATATATATATATATATTTTTTTTTTTTTTTTTTTTTCTTTTTTTTTTTTTTTATACTTTGTCGCTGTCTCCCGCGTTTGCGAGGTAGCGCAAGGAAACAGACGAAAGAAATGGCCCAACCCACCCCCATACACATGTATATACATACGTCCACACACGCAAATATACATACCTACACAGCTTTCCATGGTTTACCCCAGACGCTTCACATGCCTTGATTCAATCCACTGACAGCACGTCAACCCCTGTATACCACATCGCTCCAATTCACTCTATTCCTTGCCCTCCTTTCACCCTCCTGCATGTTCAGGCCCCGATCACACAAAATCTTTTTCACTCCATCTTTCCACCTCCAATTTGGTCTCCCTCTTCTCCTCGTTCCCTCCACCTCCGACACATATATCCTCTTGGTCAATCTTTCCTCACTCATTTTCTCCATTTGCCCAAACCATTTCAAAACACCCTCTTCTGCTCTCTCAACCACGCTCTTTTTATTTCCACACATCTCTCTTACCCTTACGTTACTTACTCGATCAAACCACCTCACACCACACATTTTCCTCAAACATCTCATTTCCAGCACATCCATCCTCCTGCGCACCACTCTATCCATAGCCCACGCCTCGCAACCATACAACATTGTTGGAACCACTATTCCTTCAAACATACCCATTTTTGCTTTCCGAGATAATGTTCTCGACTTCCACACATTTTTCAAGGCTCCCAAAATTTTCGCCCCCTCCCCCACCCTATGATCCACTTCCGCTTCCATGGTTCCATCCGCTGACAGATCCACTCCCAGATATCTAAAACACTTCACTTCCTCCAGTTTTTCTCCATTCAAACTCATATATATATATATATATATATATATATATATATATATCCCTGGGGATAGGGGAGAAAGAGTACTTCCCACGCATTCCTCAAGTGTCGTAGAAGGCGACTAAAGGGGACGGGAGCGGGGAGCCAGAAACCCTCCCCTCCTTGTATTTCAACTTTCTAAAAGGGGAAACAGAAGAAGGAGTCACGCGGGGAGTGCTCATCCTCCTCGAAGGCTCAGAGTGGGGTGTCTAAATGTGTGTGGATGTAACCAAGATGAGAATAAAGGAGAGATAGGTAGTATGTTTGAGGAAAGGAACCTGGATATTTTGGCTCTGAGTGAAACGAAGCTCAAGGGTAAAGGGGAAGAGTGGTTTGGGAATGTCTTGGGAATAAAGTCAGGGGTTAGTGAGAGGACAAGAGCAAGGGAAGGAGTAGCACTACTCCTGAAACAGGAATTGTGGGAGTATGTGATAGAGTGTAAGAAAGTAAACTCTAGGTTGATATGGGTAAAACTGAAAGTTGATGAAGAGAGATGGGTGATTATTGGTGCATATGCACCTGGGTATGAGAAGAAAGATCATGAAAGGCAAGTGTTTTGGGAGCAGCTGAATGAGTGTGTTAGTGGTTTTGATGCACAAGACCGGGTTATAGTGATAGGTGATTTGAATACAAAGGTGATCAATGTGGCAGTTGAGGAAATAATTGGTATTCATGGGGTGTTCAGTGTTGTAAAGGGAAATGGTGAAGAGCTTGTAGATTTATGTGCTGAGAAAGGACTGGTGATTGGGAATACCTGGTTTAAAAAGCGAGATATACATAAGTATAAGTATGTAAGTAGGAGAGATGGCCAGAGAGCGTTATTGGATTACGTGTTAATTGATAGGCGCGAGAAAGAGACTTATGGATGTTAATGTGCTGAGAGGTGCACCTGGAGGGATGTCTGATCATTATCTTATGGAGGCGAAGGTGAATATTTGTAGGGGTTTTCAGAAAAGAAGAGAGGATGCTGGGGTGAAGAGAGTGGTGAGAGTAAGTGAGCTTAGGAAGGACTCTTGTGTGAGGAAGTACCAGGAGATACTGAGTATAGAATGGAAAAAGGTGAGAACAAAGGAGGTAAGGGGAGTGGGGGAGGAATGGGATGTATTTAGGGAAGCAGTGATGGCTTGCAAAAAAGATGCTTGTGGCATGAGAAGCGTGGGAGGTGGGGTGATTAGAAAGGGTATTGAGTGGTGGGATGAAGAAGTAAGATTATTAGTGAAAGAGAAGAGAAAGGCATTTGGACGATTTTTGCAGGGAAAAAATGCAAATGAGTGGGAGATGTATTAAAAAAGAGGCAGGAGGTCAAGAGAAAGGTGCAAGAGATGAAAAAGAGGGCAAATGAGAGTTGGGGTGAGAGAGTATCATTAAATTTTAGGGAGAATAAAAAGATGTTTTGGAAGGAGGTAAATAAAGTGCGTAAGACAAGGAAGCAAATGGGAACTTCAGTGAAGGGGGCTAATGGGGAGGTGATAACAAGTAGTGGTGATGTGAGAAGGAGATGGAGTGAGTATTTTGAAGGTTTGTTGAATGTGTTTGATGGTAGAGTGGCAGCTATAGTGTGTTTTAGTCGAGGTGGTGTTCAAAGTGAGAGGGTTAGGGAAAATGATTTGGTAAACAGAGAAGAGGTATTAAAAGCTTTGCGGAAGATGAAAGCCGGCAAGGCAGCAGGTTTGGATGGTATTGCAGTGGAATTTATTAGAAAAGGGGGTGACTGTATTGTTGGCAGGTTGGTAAGGTTATTTAATGTACGTATGATTCATGTTGTGGTGCCTGAGGATTGGCGGAATGCTTGCATAGTGCCATTGTACATAGGCAAAGGGGATAAGAGTGAGTGCTCAGATTTCGGAGGTATAAGTTTGTTGAGTATTCCTGGTAAATTATATGGGAGGGTATTGATTGAGAGGGTGAAGTCATGTACAGAGCATCAGATTGGGGAAGAGCAGTGTGTTTTCAGGAGTGGAAGAGGATGTGTGGATCAGGTGTTTGCTTTGAAGAATGTATGTGAGAAGTACTTAGAAAAGCAAATGGATTTGTATGTAACATTTATGGACCTGGAGAAGGCATATGATAGAGTTGATATAGATGCTCTATGGAAGGTATCAAGAATATATGGTGTGAGAGGCAAGTTGTTAGAAGCAGTGAAAAGTTTTTATCGAGGATGTAAGGCATGTGTACGTGTAGGAAGAGAGGAAAGTGATTGGTTCTCAGTGAATGTAGGTTTGCGGCAGGGGTGTGTGATGTCTCCATGGTTATTTAATTTGTTTATGGATGGGGTTGTTTGGGAGGTGAATGCGAGTTTTGGAAAGAGGGGCAAGTATGCAGTCTGCTGTGGATGAGAGAGCTTTGGAAATGAGTCAGTTGTTGTTCGCTGATGATACAGCGCTGGTGGCTGATTCATGTGAGAAACTGCAGAAGCTGGTGACTCAGTTTGGTAAAGTGTGTGAAAGAAGAAAGTTAAGAGTAAATGTGAATAAGAGCAAGGTTATTAGGTACAGTAGGGTTGAGGGTGAAGTCAATTGGGAGGTAAGTTTGAATGGAGAAAAACTGGAGGAAGTAAAGTGTTTTAGATATCTGGGAGTGGATCTGGCAGCGGATGGAAACATCGAAGCGGAAGTGAATCATAGGGTGGGGGAGGGGGCGAAAATTCTGGGAACCTTGAAGAATGTGTGGAAGTCGAGAACATTATCTCCGAAATGAAAAATGGCTATGTTTGAAGGAATAGTGGTTCCAACAATGTTGTATGGTTACAAGGCGTGGACTATGGATAGAGTTGTGCGCAAGAGGGTGGATGTGCTAGAAAAGAGATGTTTGAGGACAATATGTGGTGTGAGGAGGTTTGATCGAGTAAGTAATGTAAGGGTGAGAGAGATATGTGGAAATAAAAAGAGCGTGGTTGAGAGAGCAGAACAGGGTGTTTTGAAATGGTTTGGGCACATGAAGGGAATGAGTGAGAAAAGATTGACCAAGAGGATATATGTGTCAGAGGTGTAGGGAACGAGGAGAAGTGGGAGACCAAATTGGAGAGGGAAAAATGTAGTGAAAAAGATTTTGTGTGATCGGGGCCTGAACATGCAGGAGGGTGATAGGCGTGCAAGGAATAGAGTGAATTGGATCGATGTGGTATACCGGGGTCGACGTGATGTCAGTGGATTGAATCAGGGCATGTGAAGCGTCTGGGGCAAACTATGGAAAATTCTGTGGGGCCTGGATGTGGAAAGTGAGCTGTGGTTTCGGGCATTATTACATGAAAGCTAGAGACAGAGTGTGAAGGAATGGGGCATTTGCTGTCTTTTCCTAGCCCTACCTCGCACACATGAGGTAGTTGGTAGAGGTAGTAGTGATGTGAGAAGGAGATGGAGTGAGTATTTTGAATATTTGTTGAATATGTTTGATGATAGAGTGGCAGATATAGTGTGTTTTGGTCGAGGTGGTGTGCAAAGTGAGAGGGTTAGGGAAAATGATTTGGTAAACAGAGACGAGGTAGTAAAAGCTTTGCGGTAGATGAAAGCCGGCAAGGCAGCGGGTTTGGATGGTACTACAGTGGAATTCATTAAAAAGGGGGTGGCTGTATTGTTGACTGGTTGGTGAGGTGAGGTGAGGGTGGGGGAGGGGGCGAAAATTCTGGGAGCCTTGAAGAATGTGTGGAAGTCGAGAACATTATCTCGGAAAGCAAAAATGGGTATGTTTGAAGGAATAGTGGTTCCAGCAATGTTGTATGGTTGCGAGGCGTGGGCTATGGATAGAGTTGTGCGCAGGAGGATGGATGTGCTGGAAATGAGACGTTTGAGGACAATGTGTGGTGTGAGGTGGTTTGATCGAGTAAGTAACGTAAGGGTAAGAGAGATGTGTGTAAATAAGAAGAGCGTGGTTGAGAGAGCAGAAGAGGGTGTTTTGAAATGGTTTGGGCACATGGAGAGAATGAGTGAGGAAAGATTGAACAAGAGGATATATGTGTCGGAGGTGGAGGGAACGAGGAGAAGAGGGAGACCAAATTGGAGGTGGAAAGATAGAGTGAAAAAGATTTTGTGTGATCGGGGCCTGAACATGCAGGAGGGTGAAAGGAGGGCAAGGAATAGAGTGAATTGGAGCGATGTGGTATACCGGGGTTGACGTGCTGTCAGTGGATTGAATCAGGGCATGCGAAGCGTCTGGGGTAAACCATGGAAAGCTGTGTAGGTATGTATATTTGCGTGTGTGGACGTATGTATATACATGTGTATGGGGGTGGGTTGGGCCATTTCTTTCGTCTGTTTCCTTGCGCTACCTCGCAAACGCGGGAGACAGCGGAAAAAAAAAAAAAAAAATGACTCATGGTAAGGTGCTTGAGGATTGGCAGAATTCTTGCATAGTGCCATTGTAGAAAGGTAAAGGGGATAAAAGTGAGTGCTTAAATTACAGAGGCATAAGCTTGTTGAGTATTCCTGGGTAATTATATCGGAGGGTACTGATTGATAGGGTGAAGGCATGTACAGAGCATTAGACTGGGGAGGAGCAGTGTGGTTTCAGAAGTGGTAGAGGATGTGTGGATCAGAGAAGTAGTAAATGCTTTGCGGTAGATGAAAGCCGGCAAGGCAGCGGGTTTGGATGGTACTACAGTGGAATTCATTAAAAAGGGGATGGCTGTATTGTTGACTGGTTGGTGAGGTTATTTAATGTATGTATGACTCATGGTAAGGTGCCTGAGGATTGGCAGAATTCTTGCATAGTGCCATTGTAGAAAGGTAAAGGGGATAAAAGTGAGTGCTTAAATTACAGAGGCATAAGCTTGTTGAGTATTCCTGGGTAATTATATCGAAGGGTACTGATTGAGAGGGTGAAGGCATGTATAGAGCATCAGACTGGGGAGGAGCAGTGTGGTTTCAGAAGTGGTAGAGGATGTGTGGATTAGGTGTTTGCTTTGAAGAATGTATGTGAGAAATGCTTAGAAAAGCAAATGGATTTGTATGTAGCATTTATGGATCTGGAGAGGGCATATGGGTGAGTTGATAGGGATGCTCTGTGGAAGGTATTAACAATGTATGATGTAGGAGGCAAGTTGTTAGAAGCAGTGAAAAGTTTTTTACGAGGATGTAAGGCATGTGTACGTGTAGGAAGAGAGGAAAGTGATTGGTTCCCGGTGAATGTAGGTTTGCGGCAGGGGTGTGTGATGTCTCCATGGTTGTTTGATTTGTTTATGGATGGGGCTGTTAGGGAGGTGAATGCAAGAGTTTTGGAAAGTGGGGCAAGTATGCAGTCTGTTGTGGATGAGAGAGCTTGGGAAGTGAGTCAGTTGTTGTTCTCTGATGATACGACGCTGGTGGCTGATTCATGTGAGAAACTGCAGAAGCTTGTGACTGGGTTTGGTAAAGTGTGTGAAGGAAGAAAGCTGAGAGTGAATGTGAATAAGAGCAAGGTTATTAGGTACAGTAGGGTCGAGGGTGAAGTCAATTGGGAGGTAATTATGAATGGAGAAAAACTAGAGGAAGTGAAGTGTTTTAGATATCTGGGAGTGGATTTGGCAGCGGATGGAACCATGGAAACGGAAGTGAATCATAGGGTGGGGGAGGCAGCGAAAAATCTGGTAGCGTTGAATGTGTGGAAGTCGAGAACATTATCTCGGAAAGCAAAATTGGGTATGTTTGAAGGAGTAGTGGTTACAACAATTTTATATGGTTGCGAGGCGTGGGTTATGGATAGAGTTGTGCGCAGGAGGGTGGATGTGCTGGAAATTAGATGTTTGAGGACAATATGTGGTGTGAGGTGGTTTGATCGAGTAAGTAATGATAGGGTAAGAGAGATGTATGGTAATAAAAAGAGTGTGTTTGAGAGAGCAGAAGAGGGTGTTTTGAAATGGTTTGGTCACATGGAGAGGATGAGTGAGGAAAGATTGACCAAGAGGATATATGTGTCAGAGGTGAAGGGAACGAGGAGAAGTGGGAGACCAAATTGGAGGTGGAAAGATGTAGTGAAAAAGATTTTGAGTGATTCGGGCCTGAACATGCAGGAGGGTGAAAGGCGTGCAAGCAATAGAGTGAATTGGATCGATGTGGTGTACCGGGGTCGAGGTGCTGTCAATGGATTGAACCAGGGAATATGAAGCGTCTTGAGTAAACCATGGAAAGTTCTGTGGGGCCTGGATGTGTAAAGAGAGCTGTGGTTTCTGTGCATTATTATATGGCAGCTAGAGACTGAGTTGTCTTTTCCTAGTCCTACCTTGCACACATGAGGGGGGAGGGGGTTGTTATTTCATTGTGGCGAGGTGGCGATGGGAATGAATAAAGGTAGACAGTATAAATTATGTACGTGTATATATGTATATGTCTGTGTGGAAAGAGGGGCAAGTATGAAGTCTGTTGGGGATGAGAGAGCTTGGGAAGTGAGTCAGTTGTTGTTCGCTGATGATACAGCGTTGGTGGCTGATTCATGTGAGAAACTGCAGAAGCTGGTGACTGAGTTTGGAAAAGTGTGTGGAAGAAGAAAGTTAAGAGTAAATGTGAATAAGAGCAAGGTTATTAGGTACAGTAGGGTTGAGGGTCAAGTCAATTGGGAGGTGAGTTTGAATGGAGAAAAACTGGAGGAAGTGAAGTGTTTTAGATATCTGGGAGTGGATCTGGCAGCGGATGGAACCATGGAAGCGGAAGTGGATCATAGGGTGGGGGAGGGGGCGAAAATCCTGGGGGCCTTGAAGAATGTGTGGAAGTTGAGAACATTATCTCGGAAAGCAAAAATGGGTATGTTTGAAGGAATAGTGGTTCCAACAATGTTGTATGGTTGCGAGGCGTGGGCTATGGATAGAGTTGTGCGCAGGAGGATGGATGTGCTGGAAATGAGATGTTTGAGGACAATGTGTGGTGTGAGGTGGTTTGATCGAGTGAGTAGCGTAAGGGTAAGAGAGATGTGTGGAAATAAAAAGAGCGTGGTTGAGAGAGCAGAAGAGGGTGTTTTGAAGTGGTTTGGGCACATGGAGAGGATGAGTGAGGAAAGATTGACCAAGAGGATATATATGTCGGAGGTGGAGGGAACAAGGAGAAGAGGGAGACCAAATTGGAGGTGGAAAGATGGAGTGAAAAAGATTTTGTGTGATCGGGGCCTGAACATGCAGGAGGGTGAAAGGAGGGCAAGGAATAGAGTGAATTGGAGCGATGTGGTATACCGGGGTTGACGTGCTGTCAGTGGATTGAAGCAGGGCATGTGAAGCGTCTGGGGTAAACCATGGAAAGCTGTGTAGGTATGTATATTTGCGTGTGTGGACGTATGTATATACATGTGTATGGGGGGGGGGGGTTGGGCCATTTCTTTCGTCTGTTTCCTTGCGCTACCTCGCAAACGCGGGAGACAGCGGCAAAGTATAATAAATAGAAAATATATAATATATATATATATATATATATGTTGAGATGTATAGGTATGTATATTTGCGTGTATGGACGTGTATATATATACATGTGTATCTGGGTGGGTTGGGCCATTCTTTCGTCTATTTCTTTGCGCTACCTCGCTAACGCAGGGAGACAGCGACAAAATATAATGAATATATTTGCGTGGATGAATAGATAGGGAGATAGATAATTTCAAAGATAGGTAGATAGATATATGCAGGCTTTGAAAACATTATTATGAGACATAAGAGAGGCCAATGAGTCAAATGACAGCAATGAGCATTTCTCACATCACAAGGTGACAATCAGTGGTGCGAAAACCCAGCTGGGTTGGGAGGTATGTATGCTTGTAGGACATTGCCTTTTGTTGTTGCCTTGTTTCAGATAATTCTAATTTGTTCCAGCCAACGCAAGATTCATGTCTCTTCCTTGTACCATGTGGTGAACACCCATGATGGGGAGAGACACCACTGGTGAAGTGCGAGACAAACAGCTGGGTGTGTAGAGGATGGTGAACAGTTTGGCCTACCACCCAAGACTGATGAATGTTGTTCACGGAGGATGGATACTGCTCGGTGGTGGTTGGCACTAGCGCATTTTGGTACTGGGAAACTATTTTGGATTACGAAATGTATCACGTTAATATATGGTCAAATATTACCTAAAATATCTAAAAAGTCAACAATCTGGCGTAAGGGAGAAGCTGAATAGTAGTTCCTTGTTTGTTTATAAGAATGTACTGTGACTCTATTTGGGAAGAAAAAAGACTGAGAAAAGCCAATGATGTGATGAATAACGAAAAGTAAAAGTAGATTTTGGTACACTGGAGGTAACGTCACGAATTACACTGGGTCTCTGTTATTAGGTCTGGTGCTTGTCTGGAGTCTTCCTCACTAACTCCAGCACCAACAGTACTTTGATGTGTGTCACAACAACAGCTTGTTATATCCTGTCCCGGGGCTGACGCCATTCGATTATATTGGACACCCTTCCTCAGGTCTACAAGACAATTCTAAGCCATGCACGTTTCCGCTTCATATGATGGCCCATCCTGAGAGAGTTTTCTCAGAAGTTCTATATGAGTCTAGGATCTGACTCAGGAAAGAAAAATGGGCAAATCCAGGCGGAAAACAAATGAAAGAAATACCTTTAGATATTTTGGAGATAAAGGAAGCATAACTTTTAGAGGACATCTCGAGTTCTTAAAACAAAAATAGAACAGAAGACAAATGGTTTCCAGTAACAGCAGTAGCAGACTTCACGATATCCATTCTCGAACAGGCAAAACTCACATGATGATTATGAATGTTGTACCTTGGTTATGGCGGAGAGGTACGTAAGTAGAAGCCCAAGTAATACCCACAAGATGAGGGAGAGAACAAGCAGAAAAGTAATTAAGTTGAGTGTCTTTAGGCTCAATCTTATCTAGTACATTCTCGGCGCTAGAGCCTCCCCTGATCTCTATACGGAGATAAGAACAAACTCTTGTTTTGTTCATTTTTCCTCCTTTTCTTCAAGGAAAACATATCTATTTATGTGATGTGACGTTTCAAAGACAGACTAGTCAATACAGTGATATCACAGTATGTTTACTGCATTCTGTGGTGTATCCATAGAACCATCAAGGGACATGGGAGATTCGTTAGGACTAACAGAAGGAGAAAAAGAGTTGGAAGTAACTGGTTTTCAGAACTTGAAACTGACTTGGTCACGTCCGTCCTCCTTGCAAGTCTGATCCAAATTTGATTTTGTGGAAAAAAAAAAAACTAAGACGAAAGGCACATCAACCGATATATATATATATATATATATATATATATATATATATATATATATATATATATATATATATATATATATATATATATATATATATATATTCCTATGAGTCCACAGGGAAAATGAAATACGAAAAGTTCCCAAGTGCACTTTCGTGTAATAATCACATCATCAGGGGAGACACAAGAGAGGAATATAACAGTCAGTTGATATACATCGAAGAGACGAAGCTAGGACGCCATTTGGTAAACATGTGATTGTCCAAAATATATATATATATATATATATATACGAATAAAGTGTATATGAACGCGCACCTTCATAGAACATACAAAGCTCCATCAGCCAGGATCGAACCTGGGACCCCTTGTGCAAGAGGCAGGCATGCTAACCGCTAGGCTAAGGGACTGTATAATAGGAAACAACTATTCGAAATACTAAGTACTCGAATACCCTTCGTCTCACTATGGTGAGCAACGGGGTCTATCGGTTGTTTCCGAACAGAACATATAGACAGCTGAGAGCGTTTTACCGAACCTGACTGTACAAAGCGGAGTTATATGAATACGAATAAAGTGTATATGAACGCGCACCTTCATAGAACATACAAAGCTCCATCAGCCAGGATCGAACCTGGGACCCCTTGTGCAAGAGGCAGGCATGCTAACCGCTAGGCTAAGGGACTGTATAATAGGGAACAACTATTCGAAATACTAAGTACTCGAATACCCTTCGTCTCACTATGGTGAGCAACGGGGTCTCTCGGTTGTTTCCGAACAGAACACATAGCCAGCTGAGAGCGTTTTACCGAACCTGACTGTACAACGCGGAGTTATATGAATACGAATAAAGTGTATATGAACGCGCACCTTCATAGAACATACAAACCTCCAACAGCCAGGATCGAACCTGGGACCCCTTGTGCAAGAGGCAGGCATGCTACACTTTATTCGTATTCATATAACTCCGCGTTGTACAGTCATATCATTACACACCTTGAGGTATGTATCACTCTGATTTACTGATGTAAATGGGAAAAGAATGATATCAATCAATATTCCATCTTGCATATATATATATATATATATATATATATATATATATATATATATATATATATATATATATATTTTTTTTTTTTTTTTTTTTTTGCTTTGACGCTGTCTCCCGCGTTTGCGAGGTAGCGCAAGGAAACAGACGAAAGAAATGGCCCAACCCACCTACATACACATGTATATACATACGTCCACACACGCAAATATACATACCTACACAGCTTTCCATGGTTTACCCCAGACGCTTCACATGCCTTGATTCAATCCACTGATAGCACGTCAACCCCGGTATATAAACATTTCGCTCCAATTCACTCTATTCCTTGCCCTCCTTTCACCCTCCTGCATGTTCAGGCCCCGATCACACAAAATCTTTTTCACTCCATCTTTCCACCTCCAATTTGGTCTCCCTCTTCTCCTCGTTCCCTCCACCTCCGACACATATATCCTCTTGGTCAATCTTTCCTCACTCATTCTCTCCATGTGACCAAACCATTTCAAAACACCCTCTTCTGCTCTCTCAACCACGCTCTTTTTATTTCCACACATCTCTCTTACCCTTACGTTACTTACTCGATCAAACCACCTCACACCACACATTGTCCTCAAACAACTCATTTCCAGCACATCCATCCTCCTGCGCACAACTCTATCCATAGTCCACGCCTCGCAACCATACAACATTGTTGGAACCACTATTCCTTCAAACATACCCATTTTTGCTTTCCGAGATAATGTTCTCGACTTCCACACATTCTTCAAGGCTCCCAGAATTTTCGCCCCCTCCCCCACCCTATGATCCACTTCCGCTTCCATGGTTCCATCCGCTGCCAGATCCACTCCCAGATATCTAAAACACTTCACTTCCTCCAGTTTTTCTCCATTCAAAACTCACCTCCCAATTGACTTGACCCTCAACCCTACTGTACCTAATAACCTTGCTCTTATTCACATTACTCTAACTTTCTTCTTTCACACACTTTACCAAACTCAGTCACCAGCTTCTGCAGTTTCTCACATGAATCAGCCACCAGCGCTGTATCATCAGCGAACAACAACTGACTCACTTCCGAAGCTCTCTCATCCCCAACAGACTTCATCCTTGCCCCTCTTTCCAAAACTCTTGCATTCACCTCCCTAACAACCCCATCCATAAACAAATTAAACAACCATGGAGACATCACACACCCCTGCCGCAAACCTACATTCAATGAGAACCAATCACTTTCCTCTCTTCCTACACGTACACATGCCTTACATCCTCGATAAAAACTTTTCACTGCTTCTAACAACTTGCCTCCCACACCATATATTCTTAATACCTTCCACAGAGCATCTCTATCAACTCTATCATATGCCTTCTCCAGATCCATAAATGCTACATACAAATCCATTTGCTTTTCTAAGTATTTCTCACATACATTCTTCAAAGCAAACACCTGATCCACACATCCTCTACCACTTCTGAAACCACACTGCTCTTCCCCAATCTGATGCTCTGTACATGCCTTCACCCTCTCAATCAATACCCTTCCATACAATTTGCCAGGAATACTCAACAAACTTATACCTCTGTAATTTGAGCACTCACTCTTATCCCCTTTGCCTTTGTACAATGGCACTATGCACGCATTCCGCCAATCCTCAGTCACCTCACCATGAGTCATACATACATTAAATAACCTTATCAACCAGTCAACAATACAGTCACCCCCTTTTTTAATAAATTCCACTGCAATACCATCCAAACCTGCTGCCTTGCCGGCTTTCATCTTCCGCAAAGCTTTTACTACCTCTTCTCTGTTTACCAAATCATTTTCCCTAACCTTCGCACTTTGCACACCACCTCGACCAAAACACCTTATATCTGCCACTCTATCATCAAACACATTCAACAAACCTTCAAAATACTCACTCCATCTCCTTCTCACATCACCACTACTTGTTATCACCTCCCCATTTGCGCCCTTCACTGAAGTTCCCATTTGCTCCCTTGTCTTACGCACTTTATTTACCTCCTTCCAGAACATCTTTTTATTCTCCCTAAAATTTAATGATACTCTCTCACCCCAACTCTCATTTGCCCTTTTTTTCACCTCTTGCACCTTTCTCTTGACCTCCTGTCTCTTTCTTTTATACGTCTCCCACTCAATTTCATTTTTTCCCTGCAAAAATCGTCCAAATGCCTCTCTCTTCTCTTTCACTAATACTCTTACTTCTTCATCCCACCACTCACTACCCTTTCTAATCAACCCACCTCCCACTCTTCTCATGCCACAAGCATCTTTTGCGCAATCCATCACTGATTCCCTAAATACATCCCATTCCTCCCCCAATATATATATATATATATATATATATATATATATATATATATATATATATATATATATATATATATATATATATATATATATATATATATATATATATATATATATATATGCAAGATGAAATATTGATATCATTCTTTTTCCATTTACGTCAGTAAATCAGAGTGATACATACTCACCTCAAGGTGTGTAATGATATGGAAGATTTTATCGATAAACTACCCTTGTTTCTTAATATTTTCTTGGTGCAACAAGTTCATGAAGAAGACATAAAGGTAAGTCACTGAACACATGGTAGAGAATTAATGTAACTCACTGCTCACATGGTAGAAAAATAAGGTAACTGCGCACATAGTAGAGAAATAAGGTATCTCACTGAGCACATGGTAGAGAAATAAGGTAATTACTGAGCACGTGGTAGAGAAACAAGGTAACTCTGCGAACATGGTAAGAACGCTATCGCTTGATGCCCTTCCTCTTCCGTAAATCTTGGCTTCTATCCATAACCTTATTCTTGGACATCGTGGTTATTGATAAGATTAATGATACAGTTGTATGAGGGGAGGAGGGAGGTGTTTCCTGCCCCCTGAGGGTGGTTGTAATGTAGCGACCAGGAACGCCTGCCATGATACCGCCAATGTTTACTGTGTAAATACTGAGCACAGCGCAACTGACGAGGTTCTCCAGTTTCCTATGTTTACTGAGCAAAATAACATGGCACATTTTCCTGAAGTAAATACGTTCGGAATATTCATGTAATCTAATTATCTCCCGATAGAAGGATGTGATGCTTATTACCCGAAGTCAGCGGTAAGAATTGGTTGGGTTTTGCTCAATGGTATGATGATATGGCAGGTGCAGCTTTATCTAATAGTAGAATAATACTAAGCAAAATAGAGAGAATAAAGAAGATTGATAATTCGAAATATGCTGTCTTATTCAATCTTATGTACATTAGAGAAAACCTCCTCCCAGCGAGAGGTGAAAAAAAGGGCAAATGAGAGTTGGGGTGAGAGAGTATCATTAAATTTTAGGGAGAATAAAAAGATGTTCTGGAAGGAGGTAAATAAAGTGCGTAAGACAACGGAGCAAATGGGAACTTCAGTGAAGGGCGCAAATGGGGAGGTGATAACAAGTAGTGGTGATGTGAGAAGGAGATGGAGTGAGTATTTTGAAGGTTTGTTGAATGTGTTTGATGATAGAGTGGCAGATATAGGGTGTTTTGGTCGAGGTGGTGTGCAAAGTGAGAGGGTTAGGGAAAATGATTTGGTAAACAGAGAAGAAGTAGTGAAAGCTTTGCGGAAGATGAAAGCCGGCAAGGCAGCAGGTTTGGATGGTATTGCAGTGGAATTTATTAAAAAAGGGGGTGACTGTATTGTTGACTGGTTGGTAAGGTTATTTAATGTATGTATGACTCATGGTGAGGTGCCTGAGGATTGGCGGAATGCGTGCATAGTGCCATTGTACAAAGGCAAAGTGGATAAGAGTGAGTGCTCAAATTACAGAGGTATAAGTTTGTTGAGTATTCCTGGTAAACTATATGGGAGGGTATTGATTGAGAGGGTGAAGGCATGTACAGAGCATCAGATTGGGGAAGAGCAGTGTGGTTTCAGAAGTGGTAGAGGATGTGTGGATCAGGTGTTTGCTTTGAAGAATGTATGTGAGAAATACTTAGAAAAGCAAATGGATTTGTATGTAGCATTTATGGATCTGGAGAAGGCATATGATAGAGTTGATAGAGATGCTCTGTGGAAGGTATTAAGAATATATGGTGTGGGAGGCAAGTTGTTAGAAGCAGTGAAAAGTTTTTATCGAGGATGTAAGGCATGTGTACGTGTAGGAAGAGAGGAAAGTGATTGGTTCTCAGTGAATGTAGGTTTGCGGCAGGGGTGTGTGATGTCTCCATGGTTGTTTAATTTGTTTATGGATGGGGTTGTTAGGGAGGTAAAGGCAAGAGTTTTGGAAAGAGGGGCAAGTATGAAGTCTGTTGGGGATGAGAGAGCTTGGGAAGTGAGTCAGTTGTTGTTCGCTGATGATACAGCGCTGGTGGCTGATTCATGTGAGAAACTGCAGAAGCTGGTGACTGAGTTTGGAAAAGTGTGTGGAAGAAGAAAGTTAAGAGTAAATGTGAATAAGAGCAAGGTTATTAGGTACAGTAGGGTTGAGGGTCAAGTCAATTGGGAGGTGAGTTTGAATGGAGAAAACTGGAGGAAGTGAAGTGTTTTAGATATCTGGGAGTGGATCTGGCAGCGGATGGAACCATGGAAGCGGAAGTGGATCATAGGGTGGGGGAGGGGGCGAAAATCCTGGGGGCCTTGAAGAATGTGTGGAAGTCGAGAACATTATCTCGGAAAGCAAAAATGGGTATGTTTGAAGGAATAGTGGTTCCAACAATGTTGTATGGTTGCGAGGCGTGGGCTATGGATAGAGTTGTGCGCAGGAGGATGGATGTGCTAGAAATGAGATGTTTGAGGACAATGTGTGGTGTGAGGTGGTTTGATCGAGTGAGTAACGTAAGGGTAAGAGAGATGTGTGGAAATAAAAAGAGCGTGGTTGAGAGAGCAGAAGAGGGTGTTTTGAAGTGGTTTGGGCACATGGAGAGGATGAGTGAGGAAAGAATGACCAAGAGGATATATGTGTCGGAGGTGGAGGGAACAAGGAGAAGAGGGAGACCAAATTGGAGGTGGAAAGATGGAGTGAAAAAGATTTTGTGTGATCGGGGCCTGAACATGCAGGAGGGTGAAAGGAGGGCAAGGAATAGAGTGAATTGGAGCGATGTGGTATACCGGGGTTGACGTGCTGTCAGTGGATTGAAGCAAGGCATGTGAAGCGTCTGGGGTGAACCATGGAGGGCTGTGTGGGTATGTATATTTGCGTGTGTGGACGTATGTATATGCATGTTTATGGGGGGGGGGGGGTGGGGCCATTTCTTTCGTCTGTTTCCTTGCGCTACCTCGCAAACGCGGGAGACAGCGACAAAATATAATAAAAAAATAAAAAAAATAATATATATACATATATATATATATATATATATATATATATATATATATATATATATATATATATATATATATATATATATATATATATATATATATATATATATATATATATATATATATATATATATTCCTATGAGTCCACGGGGAAAATGAAACACGATAAGTTCCCAAGTGCACTTTCGTGTAATAATCACATCATCAGGGGAGACGCAAAAGAGAAATATAAGTCAGTTGATACGCATCGAAGAGACGAAGCTAAGGACGCCATTTGGTAAACATGCGATTGTCCAAGACATACAACGAGCGTTCATAAACTTATCATCTTACAAATTTTATCAACAATAAAGTTATCTAATTTGTATAGAACATCATTAATATTAAGATTATAATTCTTTGTGTATTTGATTCAATAATATATATTCAATGATATTTCTCGTGGTAATAGAGTTAGAGTTATTAACTGAAATGGCATTACTCCAGTCAATACAATGATCATAGTTTTTAACGTGATTAATCAAGGCAGTTGATTCTCGTCCCGTTCTTTTACTATATCTATGTTGCTTAAGTCTAACAGAAAGATCCTTACCAGTCTGCCTAACATAAAACTTATCACAATTTCTACAAGGCACTTTATAGATGCAACCAGCCGAATTTTCTGGTGAATCCCTGATTAAGATATTCTTTATAGTATCATTGTTGCTGAAGGCAACATTTACATTAAAGGATTTAAGCAACATGGGAAGTAAAGTAAAATTTTATCAAAAGGGAGAACTAAAAGATTCTTGGTGTCAATGGGAGGTTTGGGCTCAACACTATAAAATGATTTCTTTGCTACCTTAAGGGATTTATCAATGAAAGATCTAGGGTACTTTAACTTAGATCCAATAGAATATATCTTCTCAAACTCATCATCAATAAACTTTGGACTGGAAATGCGTAATGCCCTAAGGAACATAGATTGAAATGATGATTATTTTACTCTGTCATGTTGAGATGAGTATTAATGGATGTATGAGCATACATTGGTAGGTTTTCTGTATATGCTAAACTTAAACTTGTTTCCTTGCCTATGGATCATGCAATCTAAAAATGGTAACATACCATTTTTTCATTTTCTTCAGTAAATTTGATTGAAGGTACTAAATTGTTAAATAAGGGGAGAAATATTTGTAAATTTTCTTTTGTTGGTCAAAAACAAAAAACATCATCTACATACTTAAACCAAATTGCATTAGAAGTAAGACATCCTTTAGTAATTTTGTTTCAAAAAATTCCAGATAAAGATTACTTAGTAAAGGTGAAAGAAGGTTACCCATTGCCATACCAAATTTTTAAGCATAATATCTCCATTGAATTGGAATACACAGTCTTTTATACACAATTCTATCAGTTCAGAGAAAACAGACTTTGAAACAGGTAAATGAATATCATCCAAGAAATCAAATAAATTTTCTAAAAGGTCATCAACTGAAACTTTTGTGAAAAGTGAGGAAACATCAAAGCTAACTAGTTTGAAATCAAAAACAACATTGATATTGTTTAGCTTGTTGACTAAATCTACATTGTTCGTGATATTAGAATTTGATACCTTACCCACTAAAGGGCTTAATACTGAAACTAACCATTTTGACAATTTATGTGTTATGGAGGCTACTGAACTCACTAAAGGCCTTGCTGAAAATTCTGTTTTTGTGTTTTGACAAGTCCATACATATATGGCAATGAAGGGGACAAAGATAACAAAAATTTTGATAAGAGACCCATTATCTTTTAGCAACAACTTCATTTCTTTATTGAAATGGGAATTAACTGCTTCTAGGGGATTTTTACTGCGGTTAGAATATGTTGTGACATCATTTAGAAGATCATTCATTTTAGATAAATAGTTACTTTTGTCTAAAATCACAAGTGTTAGCCTTATCTGCTTTAGTAATATGTATATCCTTGTCTTTTTTTAAGGTGCTAATAGCTCTTATAAATCTTTTAGGGCAATTAGGTTCCACTAGTTTTGACAAACTGGCATACATTTAACCCTTACAGATATTTATTTCATCATTACTTAAATTACTGTATTTCTCTAAATTACAAAAGGACTTTGTGACATCAACTCAGCTGGCTTCCCTGTTAAGCACACAAAACTTAATCCATACCCTAATGCACACAAGGAATCCTTATCTAGTTGTTTATTAGACACGTTTATCACAAAAGAAGGATTTGTGTTTCTAGTCCAGGCGCTGTTTTTAATAAGATGGTCCAACTTACAATCTAGTGTCCTTTGTAGCCTATTGCGTTCATTCCTTAATCTATCATAGCGATAGTCCAACATCCGGTTCCTCTAATATGTCGGTATTGCCATTTGAAAGGCACGTTTCTTCTCTCTTGTAATGCAAAAAGCCTCCTCCATTTCAAGTTTCATTGATTCAATGTGTTTCTTTAAAATGATGTTTTGGAATTGGACAAATGGTCGACCAGACAGCTGCAACAATCGTTGAGGTAGAACAGATCTTGGCATCACTTGTTCGTCAAGGCATTTCCTAAGGAATCCAAATCGTAACTTCAGTTGGTGGGCCTTGAATAACGATTTGGTGAAAGCAGTAACGAAAGGAGAAAGTCCAGGACAACTTGTAGAGAAGTAATAGAAGAGCCGTGTGGAATCCATGTTGGAAAGGATCACCATTTTGCGCGTGATCAAGATAATCCTATGAGTCCACGGGGAAATTGAAATACGGTAAGTTCCCAAGTGCACTTTCGTGTAATAATCATATCATCAGGGGAGATACAAGAGAGAAATATAACAGTCAGTTGATATACATCGAAGAGACGAAGCTAGGACGCCATTTGATAAACATGCGATTGTCCAAGAAAGACAATAAGCTTTCATAAACCTATCATTTTACAAATCTTATCAACAATAAAGTTATCTAATTTGTATAGACCATCGCTAATGTTAAGATTATAATTCTTTGTGCATTCAATAATAGAAGATTCAATGATATTTCTCGTGGTAATACAGTTAAGAGTTAATAACTGAGATGGCATTACTCCAGTCAATACAATGATTGTGGTTTTTAGCGTGATGAAACAAGGCATTTTATTCTTGTCCCGTTCTTATAATATATTTAGGTTGCTTAAGTCGAACAGAAAGATCCTTACCAGTCTGCCCAACATAAAACTTATCACAATTTCTACATGGCACTTTATAGATGCATCCAGGAGAATTTTCTGATGAATTCCTGATTAAGATATTCTTTATAGTATTATTGTTGCTGAAGGCAATATTTATATTAAAGGATTTAAGCAACATGAGAAGTAAAGTAAAATTATTATTAAAAGGGAGAGCTAAAAGATTCTTGGTGTCAATGGGAGGTTTGGGCTCTATAAAATGATTTCTTTGCTAACTTAAGGTATTTATCAATGAAATATCTAGGGTACTTTAACTGAGATCCAATAGAATATATCTTCTCAAACTCATCATCAATAAACTCTGGAACGGAAATACGTAATGCCCTAAGGAACATAGATTGAAATGATGATAATTCAACTCTGTCATGTTGAGACGAGTAATAATGGATATGTGAGCATACATTGGTAGGTTTTCTGTATATATTAAACTCAAACTTGTTTCCTTGCCTGTGGATCATGCAATATAAAAATGGTAACATACTATTATTTTCATTTTCTACGGTAGATTTGATTAAAGGTACTAAATTGTTAAGTTAGGGGAGAAATATTTGTAAATTTTCATTTGTTGGCCACACACAAAGAACATCATTTACACAAAATAAGACAGTTTCATAGTTTTCATGGTCTCAGTCTGCAATAGGCTAGGCCTAAGCTAAGTCATATGAAAAATTTACTTAGGCTAGGCTAAGTTATTGCTATACAATGCTAGTGCACTTTTCTTAATCACAGTATGTATTTTTAAACGTGGTGGTCCATCAGGCGATAAGCCTCTACTTGATCCTTTGTCATATGCAGTAGCTGATATCCTTGGTCCTGATAGCCCGAGCATCATCGGAATTTCAGGGCTTACTAGCTATGATTCTGTGACTGATGATTTCCGTGAGGATACCATCAGGTTAGCATTCTTTATATATATATTTTCTTTGTTTACCATGAGTAACTATTTGTACCGCTGAAATCTGAATGTACATGTGAATCTTTTCATATTACTAGGCTAGTCAAGATTTTATTAATAGTATTATAGAAAGTATCAAAGTTTTCTTTCATACAACTAGGCTAGTCAAGATTTTATCAGTAGTATTATAGAAAGTATTAAAGTTTTCTTTCATATTGTTAGGCTGGTCAAGATTTTATCAATAGTATTATAGAAAGTATTAAAGTTTAAGAAATCAAATGAGGTTACAATTTAGTTCAAATTACAGCCAAAGTTTTAAACTTATGTTTTACAGTTAACCTAGATTCATTTCTGCAGAATGTTATCAAATTTTATAGTGCGCAAATGGAAGTTGCCAGAGCACAAATGGAAGCTGTCAGAGCACAAATGGATGCTGCCAGAGCACAAATGGAGCTGCAGAAAACTAAAATTGAACTGGCGAAAGTGCAGCTTAAGAAATACCATGAGATGAAGGAAGAGCGCACGTAGAATATAGGCATGGTCCAGCTGAATGTTATTGCAAGAATTTTTGCTTCTGCCTGATGTATGAAATCTTAATTTCTTCTTCAACCTATGAAACATACAGCATTCTTTAGTATAATCTGATATGTTCTAATTGTTTTGGTTTAGTTTCATATTTACCCCTTTCCATTAGTATGGAGAAGTGTATGGCATTTAAATTTGCAATTTCGTGGCTTTGTCATCTTCAACTTCAACAATGGTGCTTCTTTTTATGCTATCTTTTAGTTAAATAATCATAGTTTCATATAATCACATTGTTATAGTTTCATCTATGTACTTTCTACTTATATAATTTGATTTAATTTAATGGTGCTCCAATGCAAGTCAGGCTATGAAAGACCTCCAAGGGTGATAATTTAGCAGAACTAATGAGTAGTTTATCAAAAATTTGAAAATAGATTGTTCCATTCAGGTTTAGTGTATTTACCTAATTTCATTTACCTTGCATTTACTCCACCATATAATAAAAAACCACTCTTATATTTGTCATTAATCTATATTACCCCTCCAGCAATCCTATATATATATATATATATATATATATATATATATATATATATATATATATATATATATATATATATATATATATGTGTGTGTATGCGGGAGGGGTGCGTAATGTCTCCATGTTTTTGTTTGCTGCTTATACATCGATGTTGGCTGATTCAGGTGAGAAACTGCAGAAGTTGGTGACTGAGTTTAGTAAAGTGTGGGAAAGAAGAAAGTTGAGAGTAAATTTGAATAATAAGAGCAAGGTTATTAGGGTGAGTAGGAATGAGGGACAAGTTAACTGGGAGGTAAGTTTGAATGCAGAAAAACTGGAGGAAGTGAAATATTTTAGATATTTGGGAGTGGATTTAGCAGCGGATGCTACCATGGAAGCGGATGTGAGTCACAGGGTTGGGGAAGAGGCGAAGGTTCTGGGAGCATCGAGGAATGTGTGGAAGGCGAAAACGTTATCTTGAAGAGCAGAAATGGGTATGTTTGAAGGAATAGTAGTTCCAACAATGTATATGGTTGCGAGGCGTGGGCTATAGATAGGGTTGTGCTGAGGAAGGTGGATGTGTTGGAAATGAAATGTTTGAAGACAAAATATTGTGTGAGGTGGTTTGATTGAGTAAGTAATGAAAGGGTAAGAAAGATGTGTGGTAATAGAAAGAGTGTGGTTGAGAGACCAGAAATAGTTTGGTCAAATGGAGAGAATGAGTGAGGAAAGATTGACCTAGAGGATATATGTGTCAGAGGTGGAGGGAACGAGGAGAAGTGGAAGACCAAATTGGAGGTGGAAGGCCGGAGTGAAAATGATTTTGAGTGATCGGGGCCTGAATATACAAGAGGGTGAAAGGCATGCAAGGAATAATGTGAATTGGAACGATCTGGTATACCGGCGTCGACGTGCTGTCAATGGATTGAACCAGGGCATGTTAAGCGTCTGGGGTAAACCATGGAAATCTTTGTAGGGCCTACGTGTGGAAAGGGAGCTCTGGTTTTGGTGTATTACACTTGACAGCTAGAGACTGAGTTTGAACGAATTTGGCCTTTGTTGTCTTTCCTAGCACTACCTCGCCCGCATGCGGGTGGAGGGGAGTGCCATTTCATGTGTGGCGTGGTGTCGACAAGAATGGATGAAGGCAGCAAGTGTGGATGTGTACACGTGTATATATGTATGTGTCTATGTATGTATAAATGTGTATACATTGAAATGTATAGGTACATATATGACCGTGTGTGGGCTTTTATGTATACACATGTATATTTCGGTGGGTCGGGCCATTCTTTTTTCTGTTTCCTTGCGCGACTTTGCTAACGCGGGAGACAGCGACTAAATATACTAATAGATAAAGATAATATAATATGATGATATACATCTCAACTTATACATACATGTAAATCCACAGACATGTACATATTCATACTTGCTGCTTTCTTCCATTCTCGTCACCATCCCGCCACACATGGAATAGCACCCCTTTCCCCACCGCACGCGCGCGCGAGGTAGCGCTAGGAAAATACAATAAAGGCCACATTCGTTCACACTCAGTCTCCAGATGTCAAGTGTAGTGCACCGAAACTACAACTCCTTTTCCACATCTAGGCCCCACAAAACTTTCCATGGTTTACCAAAGACGTTTCACATACCCTGGTTTAATCTATTGACAGCATGTCGACCCCAGTACACAACATCGTTCCAATGCACTCTATTCCTTGCATGCCTTTCTCCCTCTTGTATGTTCAGGCCTCGATCGCTCAAAATCTTTTTCACTCCATCCTTCCGCCTCCAATTTGGTCTCCCACTTCTCCTCATTCCCTACACCTCCAATTTAGTGTCCCACTTCTCCTCGTTCCCTCCACCTCTGACATATATATATCCTCTCTCAATCTTTCCTCACTCATTCTCTCCATATGACCAAACCATTTCAAAACACCTTCTTCTGCTCTCTCAACTACACTCTTTTTATTACCACACATCTCTCTTACCCTTTAATTACTTACTTGATCAAACCACCTCACACCACATATTGTCCTCAAACATTTCATTTCCAACACATCCACCCTCCCCCGCACAACCCTACCTATAGCATACGCCTTGCAACCTTACAAAATTGTTGGAAGCACTATTCCTTCAAACAAAGCCATTTTTGCTCTCCAAGATACCTTTCTCACTTTCCACGCATTCTTCAACGCTCCCAGAACCTTTGCCCCGTTCCCTATCCTGTGACTCACTTCCGCTTCCATGGTTGCATCGGATGCTAAATCGACTCCCAGATATCTAAAACACTTCACTTCCTACAGTTTTTTCCATGCAATCTGCCCCTCAATTAAGTAGTGCAAATGACTGGGTGATGCATAAAAGAAAACGGCAGGAACTCAAGAGAAAGGTGTAAGAGGGGAAATGATTGCTTGGGTGAGAGAGTATTATCAAATTTTTGGGAGAGTAAAAAGATGTTTTGGAAGGAGGTAAATAATATGAGTAAGACAAGAGAACAAATGAGAACAACGCTGGGGAGGAGGGGCTAATGGGAAGGTAATAACAAGTAGTGGTGATGTGAGAAGGAGATGAAGCGAGTATTTTGAAGGTTAGTTGAACGTGACTGATAATAGAGTGGCAGATATAGTATGTTTTCGTTGGGGTGGTGCGCGAAGTGAGAGGGTCAGGGAGAATGGTTTGATAAACAGAGAAGAGGTAGTGAAAACTTTACGGAAGATGAAAGCCGGCAAGGTGGCGGGTTTAGATGGAATTGCCGTGGAATATATTAAAAAAGAGGTGACTGTGTTGTTGATTGGTTGGTAAGTATATTCAATGTATGTATGGATAATGGTGAAGTGCATGAGGATTGGTGGAATGCCTGCCATTGAACAAAGGCAAAGGGGGATAAGGTGAGTGTTCAAATTAGAGATGCATAAGTTTCTTGAGTATTCATGAGAAATTATATGGGAGGGTATTGATGGAGAGGGTAAAGGCATAGTCATGTACAAACCATCAAACTGGGGAAGAGCAGTGTGGTTTCAGAAGTGGTAGAGGATGTGTGGATCAGGTGTTTGCTTTGAAGAATGTATGTGAGAAATACTTAAAAGAACAGATGTATTTGTATGTAGCATTTATGGATCTGGAGAAGGCATACGATAGGGAATTTAGATATGCTGTATGGAAGGTTTCAAGAGTATATGGTGTGAGAGGCAAGTTGCTAGAAGCAGTGAAAAGTTTTTATCGAGGATGTAAGGCATGTGTACGTGTATGAAGAGAGGAAAGTGATTGGTTCCCAGTGAAAGTCGGTATGTGGCAGGGGTATGTGATGTCTCGATGGTTGTTTAATTTGTTTATGGATGGGGTTAATTTGTTTATGGATGGGGTTGTTAGGGAGATGAATGTAATAGTTTTGGAGAGAGAGGCAAGTACGCAGTCTGTTTTGGATGAGAGGGCTTGGGAAGTGAGTCAGTTGTTATTCGCTTATAATACAGCCCTGGTGACTGATTCATGTGAAAAACTGCAGAAGTTAGTGACTGAGTTTGATTAAGCGTGCGTGTGAAAGAAGAAAGTTGAGAGTAAATGTGAATAAGAGCAAGGTTATTAGGTTCAGTAGGGTTGAGGGACAAGTAAATTGGAACATATGTTTGAATGGAGGAAAACTGGAGGAAGTGAAATGTTTTATACATCTGTGAGTGAACTTAGCAGCGCATGGAACCATGAAAGCGGAGGTGATTCGTGGGGTGGGGGAGGGGCGAAGGTTCTGGGAGCGTTGAAGAATGCATGGAAGGCGAGAACGTTATCTCGGAGAGCAAAGATGGGTATGTTTGAAGGAGTAGAGTTTCCGACAATGTTATATCGTTGCGAGGCATCGGCTATAGTTAGGGTTGTGCTGAGGAGGAGGAATATGTTGGAAATGAAAAGTTTGAAGACAATATGTAGTGAGGTGGTTTGATCGAATAAGTAATAAAAGGGTAAGAGAGATGCGTGGTAATAGAATGCATGTGGTTGAGAGAGCAGAAGAGGGTATGTTGAAATAGTTTGGATATATAGAAAGAATAAGTGAGGAAAGATTGACAAGGAGGATATATGTGTCAGAAGTGGGGGGAACAAGGAGAAGTAGGAGACCAAATTGGAGGTGGAAAGGTGGAGTGAAAAAGATTTTGAGTGATCGTGGCCTGAACATACAGGAGGGCGAAAGGCGTGCAAGGGATAGAGTCAATTGGAGCTTGTGGTATACCGTGGTCGACGTGTTGTCAGTGGATTGAACCAGGGTATGTGAAGCGTCTGGGGTAAACCATGGAAAGGTCTGTGGGGCCTGGATGTGGAAAGGGAGCTGTGGCTTCGGTGCATTACGCATGACAGCTAGAGACTGTCAACGAATGTGGCTTTTTTGTCTTTTCCTAGCGCTACCTCGCTGGAAGGTGGGTGAGTGGGTGGCGGGATGGCAACAGAAATGGATGAAGGCAGCATGTATGAATATGTACATGTGTATATATGTACATGTGTGTGTATTTATATATATGTATACGTTGAAATGTATGAATATGTATATGTGCGTGTATGGGCGTTTATGTATATATATGTGAATGTAGGTGGTTCTGCCACTCTTCGTCTGTTTCCTTGCGCTACTTCGCTGACACAGGAAACAGCGGTTAAGTAGAATAAATATTAAACAAAATATATAAAATACAAATCTTCAACAGTGAGGATCAAACCCGGGTCCCCTACGTGGCAGGCGGGAGCACTACCGCTAGTGGAGATCATAGACTACGAGTAGAGCTCCAGCCTGCCACGCAGTGGGTCCCGGGTTCTATCCTGGCTGTTGTGGGTTTATATGTTCTATGAGGGTGTTCGTTTATGCTCTGTCTCTCTCTCTCTCTCTCTCCCTCTATTTATATATATATATATATATATATATATATATATATATATATATATATATATATATATATATATATATATATATATATACATTTTGTTTTTGCTTTGTAGCTGTCTCCCGCGTTTGCGAGGTAGCTCAAGGAAACAGACGAAAGAAATGGCCCATCCCACCCCCATACACAATGTATATACATACACTTCCACACACGCAAATATACATACCTATACATCTCAATGTACACATATATATACACACACAGACACATACATATATACCCATGCACAAAATTCACACTGTCTGCCTTTATTCATTCCCATCGCCACCTCGCCACACATGGAATACCATCCCCTGCCCCCTCATGTGTGCGAGGTAGCACTAGGAAAAGACAACAAAAGCCCCATTCGTTCACACTCAGTCTCTAGCTGTCATGCAATAATGCCCGAAACCACAGCTCCCTTTCCACATCCAGGCCCCACACAACTTTCCATGGTTTACCCCAGACGCTTCACATGCCCTGATTCAACCCACTGACAGCACGTCAACCCCGGTATACCACATCGCTCCAATTCACTCTATTCCTTGCCCTCCTTTCACCCTCCTGCATGTTCAGGCCCCGATCACACAAAATCTTTTTCACTCCATCTTTCCACCTCCAATTTGGTCTCCCACTTCTCCTCGTACCCTCCACCTCCGACACATATATCCTCTTGGTCAATCTTTCCTCACTCATTCTCTCCATGTGCCCAAACCATTTCAAAACACCCTCTTCTGCTCTCTCAACCACGCTCTTTTTATTTCCACACATCTCTCTTACCCTTACGTTACTTACTCGATCAAACCACCTCACACCACACATTGTCCTCAAACATCTCATTTCCAGCACATCCATCCTCCTGCGCACAACTCTATCCATAGCCCACGCCTCGCAACCATACAACATTGTTGGAACCACTATTCCTTCAAACATACCCATTTTTGCTTTCCGAGATAATGTTCTCGACTTCCACACATTCTTCAAGGCTCCCAGAATTTTCGCCCCCTCCCCCACCCTATGATCCACTTCCGCTTCCATGGTTCCATCCGCTGCCAGATCCACTCCCAGATATCTAAAACACTTTACTTCCTCCAGTTTTTCTCCATTCAAACTTACCTCCCAATTGACTTGACCCTCAACCCTAGTGTACCTAATAACCTTGCTCTTATTCACATTTACTCTTAACTTTCTTCTTTCACACACTTTACCAAACTCAGTCACCAGCTTCTGCAGTTTCTCACATGAATCAGCCACCAGCGCTGTATCATCAGCGAACAACAACTGACTCACTTCCCAAGCTCTCACATCCCCAACAGACTTCATACTTGCCCATCTTTCCAAAACTCTTGCATTCACCTCCCTAACAACCCCATCTATAAACAAATTAAACAACCATGGAGACATCACACACCCCTGCCGCAAACCTACATTCACTGAGAACCAATCACTTTCCTCTCTTCCTACACGTACACATGCCTTACATCCTCGACAAAAACTTTTCACTGCTTCTAACAACTTGCCTCCCACACCATATATTCTTAATACCTTCCACAGAGCATCTCTATCAACTCTATCATATGCCTTCTCCAGATCCATAAATGCTACATACAAATCCATTTGCTTTTCTAAGTATTTCTCACATACATTCTTAAAAGCAAACACCCGATCCACACATCCTCTACCACTTCTGAAACCACACTGCTTTTCCCCAGTCTGATGCTCTGTACATGCCTTCACCCTCTCAATCAATACCCTCCCATATAATTTACCAGGAATACTCAACAAACTTATACCTCTGTAATTTAAGCACTCACTCTTATCTCCTTTGCCTTTGTACAATGGCACTATGCACGCATTCCGCCAATCCTCAGGCACCTCACCATGAGTCATACATACATTAAATAACCTTGCCAACCAGTCAATAATACAGTCACCCCCTTTTTAATAAATTCCACTGCAACACCATCCAAACCTGCTGCCTTGCCGGCTTTTATCTTCCGCAAAGCTTTTACTACCTCTTCTCTGTTTACCAAATCATTTTCCCTAACCCTCTCACTTTGCACACCACCTCGACCAAAACACCCTATATCTGCCACTCTATCATCAAACACATTCAACAAACCTTCAAAATACTCACTCCATCTCCTCACATCACCACTACTTGTTATCACCTCCCCATTTGCGCCCTTCACTGAAGTTCCCATTTGCTCCCTTGTCTTACGCACTTTATTTACCTCTTTCCAGAACATCTTTTTATTCTCCCTAAAATTTGATGATACTCTCTCACCCCAACTCTCATATATATATATATATATATATATATATATATATATATATATATATATATATATATATATATATATATATATATATATATATATATATATATATATATATATATATATATATATATATATATATATATAAATTCCCTAGATGTATTCGAGTACCTTCTTAGCAATACATTAGACTTACAACCACATATGAACTTTCACTGACAAGGCCTTGGCAGTGAGTGAAGGATTTGTCTCTATACAAAACAGAATGAATATTACAGTCTATTTTCATGTTGGGTATTTTGACGTGAGATTAAACTGTCAGAAATTTCACTTTACATGCGATGCTCTTGAACAAGAGTGAGGTACATGACAGTATAGAGTCGGTGTTGGTCTCGACGATTGTGGCTGATTGACGGGCGACTCTGACCAGAGAGTGTCAGCCCCAGCGTGGGTTAGACCTTACGTCTGGAGATCAACTCCATCAAGGCTGTGCACTGGACCTGTGCATGACCTGGTGCTCAAGTGCTGATCAGATGCACCAAATGTTGCCATCCGCTTTGTGAGTCAGTGTCAATAACGATCGTACCCGGACGATAATAGCTGTTGGTTCACATTTTGTCCACATCCTCGCTGGATCATCTAGTGAGCCTACGTAACGTCTTCGGGTTGGGTAGACACATGGCAATATGATCTTACTCACGTAGATAAAAGGCAGATTGCGACCTGTTGTCTTCTCCATCCCTCTTTGCCTTATGATTGTCAGGTGACGATGTGTTTGGGAGGATTCAATGCTTTTATATGTATAACTTTTATTGGTTTCTGCTTGAGCGTTGGTCACCGCTGAATGTTCGTGAATTCCCTCCATCCTCTACTGAACTGGCCAGGGTTTAGTGCGAACCTGCGGTGCGCCAGCCCTGCGTTGATAAATTGGCAAATATCGAAAGATTATATTTCGAGATCATATCATTAGCCAAAAGTAGAACTAATTGTCTCTAAGACCACAACTTTATAATCATAGTAGGAAAATCATCGGGTAACTGAGGGAAAATATGCTTTTGTTATTGCCTGAGAAAGTGCAGCAGCATCGCTGGAGGCAGAAGCCGTTATCTGTCTAATTATCCAGGAGGGGAGAGAGGCTCACACTAACCTGATCATTTCATACTGTCACAGTCTTCAGTGTGTTGTGTCATATGTCAGTGTACGAGATTATTGTGACAGTCTACATTGTGTCATATGTCAGTGTACGAGATTATTGTGACAGTCTACATTGTGTCATATGTCAGTGTACGAGATTATTGTGACAGTCTACATTGTGTCATATGTCAGTGTACGAGATTATTGTGACAGTCTACATTGTCTCACTACCACCTACCTTCCAGGGTGGGTCGGTGCCTGACACTCTGGGTGACATTTAACCAAGACTCTCATACTTCTTTGGTCATTCAGTGAAGATATTATCCACCCGTCTCTAAGATTCTGGCAGACTAGTGAACACTTCCAGTGTGAACAACCTTTAAGCGTCCAGCTGATGATAATCAGATATTGATCGTTACCACCACCAGCGTCTGGTATGTTGTGCAGTCCAGGATCAGTCGTGAGCGGTAGCGCAAAGGAGACAAAAGTCACGAAAGATTTCATACATTCCTTTGGTAACTGTTCGTGTGGCTGACATTCTACGTGTTTGTTTATCATTAAATACATTGTTATAGACTTTGTTTGCTGTACTTCATGTGTGTAATGTATGATAATGACCTTCAGCGTTGACCTGCCTGTAGTACATTGCAAACATAATCGTGTACATTTTTTCTGAACTATCTATGTTGGATACAGTTCTTAGTCTGTAGACCTAGTCTCCCATATATGCTGAATCGTTTCGGACGCCGCTGTATTTGGCAACTGATCTATGTTTAGAAGTCTCTCCCTGTTTCCCCGTGGCCTATATTGTGGCTCTCTGCCTCTCCTTCATCAGTATCTTGAACTAGTGACCCATGGCTTGTCTTGTGCCTCCTCTCAAGTGGTCTTCACAGTGTCGGGAGTGACACTGGTAAACGCTTTGCTTTGGCTTCCACTGTGGAATGAAGCTCATGACACAGGGATCGTCTACTGGCAATAATTCCGGTATTTAGTGGGTCCACTGCCTCGGCGAGTGTGTATCCCTGTGGGGAACACGCTTCACATATTGATGGCCATCCGTTCCTACTGACAGCTACACACTATATTATGGTACGTTACGTAAGGTTTAGGTCTAACAGATGTACAATGTATCTCACTCCCAACGCAGCGCAAGTATATTTAGACATGAAATCATACAGACTGTTAGATCCAAAGATGTTGTAGAAAGTGCGAGGTACGTAAATTTGTATATATGTTTTATCAGTTGATCACTATGGTGGTCATCATGAGGTTAGTATTACAGTGAGCTGATGAAAAAAAAAATCATTTTCATGTTACAATATTTGGATGGTGTTATTTCCATCCACAAGTACTCCAAGTTGTCAGACATCATCTTGTTGCTGTGAATCAACCTAACCTGAACACAATGCGTGACTCGTCTACTTCGTGTGGCGACGCCGTGTAACGAGATTAAACCTTTGTATGATGACCAAGACAACAACTGCGTTGATCGAGAATCGTTTTTCATGAACAACAATTATTGCTTAATTCGATGTCACTTCCTCATATAACGACCTCGTGGAAGAAGTTGGTGAGAGACGTGTTGTGTTGGAGGGAATGTGGGCAGTCGCTGAGGCCGTCGCAAGGCAGCGGTGGATGTGGTATACCTGATCAGTAAGCTCACTGTGGTTGACGTCACCACAACTTGTGCTGCCATCTTATATCCCTCACACGTCTCAATATACTTTCCAGTGTGAGTGGATGAATAAGTTCATATGATGGTAGTAGCCCGCGTGGCCAGGGGCAGGATGTGAACTGCTGACCGCTGCTGCTGTTCGATCATCCTTTCACTTCCCCAGTTAACTCTGCAGGCCTCCCAACCCAAGACCTGATGTCGATATTCCTTACGCGTATTACAGTCAAATGTTCAGTCATCCATAGATACTTTTCGTCGTAGGTAGAGTCACTCTCCTCAAAAGAGAAAAAGCATTAGACACCATTGTCTGGGCTCACCAGGCCCACATCTTGCATGAAGCTCGCATATCATATTCGATAAAATCTATGCAAATGGGATTGGAATTACTTTCTATCGAAAAGAAATTAAAAATTGGCTCGGAGCCGAATCCTTTCACACTATGAGTTTGGCAATGAAATGTGTATCTATTTGCAATATTATATAATCTATTGATCAATTATAGAGTATATATTTCATAGTTGTGAGGCGAGTTAAGCTGTAACATTATTTCTTGTCGGAAATTCCGGTGTATCATTTCGTTGCTGGTAAAGTTACCGTCAAAGTTTTGGTAAGTACAGAGAGAGAGAGAGAGAGAGAGAGAGAGAGAGAGAGAGAGAGAGAGAGAGAGAGAGAGAGAGAGAGAGAGAGAGAGAGAGAGAAAGAGAGAGAGAGTTGAGGAAAGAACAGCAGTCAGCACTATGGTTGGTGTGTTAAGCCATTCCTCTCCTGAAGCAACAATCTCCACACAATAATTCATTTTTCTCCTGTAGGGGCGACTCCACAAGAGGTATATGTACAGAACTAAGTACAGCAGTAATAACAGTTGGAGACATGACAAAAACAAATTGAAGATAACCTGCACACTACACCGAAAGTACAAGAGAAGACAAATCACACAATTGCCAAAAATCTACTGTAAGAAATTTTATGAATATGAGAAAAAGTCATAGTTGTATGGTAACATGATATAAGTTGGACACAATAAGGGAGGGACACAATAGAAAATTGTACTAAAATCAAATCATTAACTGAAGTAAAGCTTATCTGACAGCAGTGTGGACACTCAAGCTGAGTCTCAGGGTAGAGACGTTATAACCACACCACACTCGATGAACCATACTCATGTGGGACAGACACATTGTCACGGTGAAGACTCGTACTGTTTGCGCTGCTCAGATATCTTTGTTCAGAGTCACTTAAGATAGTTAATGAGAATATAATTCTTCACGGAATGTGTTGGTAGAGTTAGGGTAAAGTGTTTCTGATATCATCAGTGTAGAAGTAGTGTGATGACGCAAGCAAGAGAGAGATAAAGAGCGAGGGAAGAAAGGGAGTGAAAAGAGAGAGACAATTGACACTGTCAATGGGACTTCAATCACTTTAACCAATCTGTTTACCCGATAATTATGCTAATGAGGTTGAGGTATATTAATGAGCTGGGATTGATCCTTCCATCGACCATTTCCCTCCCCTCACCCCCATCTCCCTACTTCACCAACCCCCCTCCCACTCAGATCCATTTGCACCATCAACAGTCACAACCTGCATCATGTGTACAGAAGGGGTAATGTTCCATGTACTCTTGCTTCAGGATCATCGTTGTCATCTGTCTTCTACAGAGCTCAGCTTTCACTTACGCATGTTTGGACCTCAGTAAAGAGTTATGACTCTGAACGTTTATCATTTACTGTGTTCTTATAACAGTTCTTTGTACAAGAAGATGTTACTACGGTAATACTCCTGTAAACACGAAAGACATGACATGGATTTATCTGATTCATTATAGTTTACACTTTACTTTCAGTCCAAAAATATCTGGTATAAAGGAGCTCAGTCAACAGTCCTGCACATAGAAGTGAACATTTCTGTTCTATATGAACCGGACGACAACTAATGCACTTGAGACTGACAAGGTTCAGTATCATGAGATACCGACCCACCAACCAGAGGGGAAACTTACTCGTCATGATAAGAAAACGAGATACACAACTTCTGCCTGACTGCACGCGTCTGTGTAAGACTTGTCCATCCTGATGGGAACATGACAGCCCCACCTTCTGCCTCAGTCACCGCCTCACCTGACATGAACATTAGAACCACATCATCTTACTCCAGTAAGTGTAAGACTTACATCACTTACATCAATCTGACTCGCTGAACCTCAGTCAACTGGAAAACCTCTCTCTCCAAACTCCAGCTGCTCACCGTAGACCACAAGTCTCCTCCACTGCTGCAGCTGAAACACGAGTTATCTCAGAGATTACTACCCGTTATACAACGGTTATCGCCCACTTTGTGACCTTGCATCAATGAACGCATCAAATATTCTTTACAATTACGTATCATCTTGGTGAAACGAAAGATCTATAACAAACCTCACTAACCCTCGTCACTTTTTCATAATAGTACAATGTTAACATTCATAATTCATCCATTATTACTGATGCAAGGCATAAGGAGATCTTTGTTCTACATACACGGTACAACCTTCAGTTATTAAAGGTAAAGTTATTCAGTAGTCAGCAATCTCATAAGACTTCAGGACAGCTGCTTGATGCTACTATACGTCATCAGAAAAACGAGCATATGCGAGGAATCTTGAATACCTTAATGTCTGTGGCCTGAGAACGACCTGCGGTTTTGAGTTTCTGGTGCGATCTGTCGCTGATTATCTGAGCTCTGCGACAGATTACCACGCTTTTGCTCTTCGGCCGATCACTTACTTTCCCATGTTCCTCCTAAGCCAATCCTATCTCTGCCCTTGACTTTCTACGTAGATGTATACTACGGCGGGGATTAGCACAACTATTAACTAAGTAGTTTGAACAGTTAGTTCATTACAAGGATTACTATTTACGTTTGACATACTACGTTGTACTTCTGCTATGTATCATGTTGTCTACGCTTCACTTTTATCATGGTTGTGCTTATATACTAACCTGCAGACGCATGAGACAGTAGTTACATTATGACAATTCAGTTAACGCATTATATTATACCACAGGAAACAATGTACGATCAATGTGTTCGTTATTATTCGATCATACTTCATGATTAATGTACGATCACCCTACAGATAAAACATCTATTGTAAACTAGGAACGGAAGAAGCCTTAACATACTTATATTCTAGCTTAATAATTTTAATATAGGATAACATTGAATATGACAGTCTATACGACCATGAGTATCCTCGATTGTTTTGTCTGTATCAGGACATATTGTTCACTCTACAGCTTCAGTTAATGTTTGTGTCCCTCTGCTTCACAGTCCTCAGATATCTGTTCACTGCATCATTTTTTTTCTTTAGCTCTAGTCAACTGTTCCAGAAATTGCTCCTGCTTCCCTTCCCTGCCTACTGTGAATGATAGGCTCTGTGTTATAACCATTTCCTTTAATTAAATGGTTTCTAGGATATCCAGAAAATATATTTTTGGCATTCATTGCTTCTCAGTAATTGCCTCTTCTTTCATTTGGTTATATTCCTTCTGAATGCCGTAATTGACTTTGTGTTCATGTTCTTTGCCTACATATTTCAAATTCCTAAATTCCTTTTTCATCTGATCTGTTTCTTGATACTTTCTATTAGTTTTTCTAGTCTAGTGATATCAGTTGACCAGTGCTGTACTTCTTTACCAAAGCGTCCTTATTTTGGAGTCTAACCACAACTGATTAACGAATCCATTTCTGATTTTGAAGTCAAATTAGAAAAAGATAGAAAATGGATTTGTGTTTAGTTATGGGTTTAGCCTACCTGATCTAACTGTATAGTCCAGATTTCCTTACCTTGGTTTATGGTCCCCCATTTGTTTAGTTCATGTTGGTTGTTTGTTTTATTGATCCAGTAACAATCATTTAATTTTGCAACACTCCTCATTCGATCTGAAATCTTTGGTCTTTTTACTCTAACTTGTGTAATCCTGCTTAATTTTCTACAGCGAAATACTAAAAGAGACGTTACTGGGAAGAATATTTGGTTTTTCTCTCGGCCCAAAACCTCTCTGTCGACAAAACAAAACAAAATCTATCGCATCAGCTAACAGAGCTGACAACCAGTAATAGATACTTTTCACTTTCATTAACAGTTGCGCTCTTCTTCACAATATTTTTCATAAACCCCCTCAGTCACTTTACGACAGGTACACAGGATTTCTTCTGGTTAGATCAATTCTGCCTTAACCATCAGCAATGGTTTTAGTTCCCTGAACTCTACAAAACTCCTCACATTCGATGTGAAATCTCTGGTCTTCCCATCCCCGCTGCTACTATACTGCTCGGTCAGCAACACTGAACAGTTATATTTGAAAGGTGTTTCATTTGGAATCCCTTCTATAGACAGTTTTCTCCCCTCTTTTGTACACTCTGGCTTGCGGGGCTGCAGTCCTTCTGAGTCTTGGCCAGAAACGATGCTGCTCGTGACTGGCTGGCTGGCTGGCTGTGTGTGTGTTTGTGTGTGTGTGTGTGTGTGTGAGAGAGAGAGAGAGAGAGAGAGAGAGAGAGAGAGAGAGAGAGAGAGAGAGAGAGAGAGAGAGAGAGAGCAGACACAAAGAATTAAGACCGATAAATAACACATTAAAGTTGGACATGACCAGAGGCCTCCTGTCATATGTGTAAATGCTGAAAAATAATCAAGGATTCTCGTATGCAGAAAGACAGCCCCAGAGATTTGCATTTGCTACAAGATAGCCATGAGGTGTGCAACTGTTGAAATATAGCCAGAAGCTTGTGCAACTGATAAAAGATTACAAAGGTGTTGCGCAGCTGCTGAAAGATAGCCAGGGGGCTGTGCAACTATTGACAGATAGCCAGGGGCTGTGTAGCTGTTTAAAGATAGTCAGGGGTTTTGCAGTTTTTGAAAAATTGCCAAGGGAATGTGCAGCTGTTGAAGGATAGCTAGAGGATTCTGCGACTGTTAAAAGATAGCCGGGGGTTGTTCAGCTGTTGAAAGATAGCCGGGGGTTGTTCAGCTGTTAAAGATGCTCATTGGGTTACACAAGCGTTGAAAGATAGTGAGGAGATGTTCAGGTGTTGAAAGATAACCTGGGGGCTGCGCAGCTCTTGAAAGGTGACCAATGGTGAAAATTTTGAAAGATGACCAAGCCAGGATGCGGTTAAGAGATAACTTAATTGTGGTAATGTTGTTGATGGATCATTTGGCTGTGCCACAGGCGCTGTCAGATTACACGCAGTGGTCCAGATGTTGATCAATACCATTTGCAATGATGAAGTTGCTCAGAAGTGATCTGGCAATGGTGTACACGAAGGATAGCCACATAGTGGCGCTGAGAGGTATTCTGGTTGCGCATCTCTCTCTCTCTCTCTCTCTCTCTCTCTCTCTCTCTCTCTCTCTCTCTCTCTCTCTCTCTCTCTCTCTCTCTATCTATCTATCTATCTGTCTAGCTATCTATCTATCTATCTATCTATCTATCTGTCTATCTCTATCTTTATATCTATCTATCGATCTGTCACTGACATTCTCTCCATTCCAAAAATACATCATAAATTCCCACATAGCTCTTTAACATTCCTGGAGTTGAGAATTTTGTGACCTTTCCCTGCGTGCCCACCGGCCCTCCGAATTACACCCAAATTTTGTCATTATACTTAAAAAAAAGAAAATGATAACATACGAAATTATCTCCCTTTTTCAATGTAGTTTCCTTCATATTTTCACGGACAAGTTTTTTTCTGTTTTCGATTCTCTGGACTGTATAATAGTAGCTCATACTTCCCATTTTGGACAATACAATAATATCTCTCTTTACCCACTTTCGACACTATAATAGTAGCTCACTCCTGCCACTTTGGACACTATAATAGTAGCTCACTCTTGCCACTTTGGATACTATGATATTAGATTACTCAAGCCACTTTGGACACTATAATAGTAACTCACTCCTGCCACTTTGGACACTCTAATAGAAGCTCACTCTTGTCACCTTGAACACTATAATTTTAGTTCACTCTTACAACTTTGGACACCACAATAGTCGCTTACTCCTGCCACAAAGGCCCTAATAAGCAAGGTAGATAAGGACAGTGCGAAGAACCAAAACACGGACGTGTTGTTTTGTACAGCCGCTAGGCGGCAGCACCGGCGCTTGTCACCAGGCCTGTGACGCGCGTCGTTTAAAATCAAAAGGAGGAGGTGTGTTGTAAGTAAACGCAAAAAAGAAACACACCCAGAAGTTGTATTTCATAGATTCCTGCAGAAGAAAGAAAGATAAGCATCTCATGGTGTTATATTCATTCCTAAACCATACCAGATAATGGTAGTCAAAGAAAATACAATGGTTGATAATGATGAAGTTGATTCGGCATCCGTTTACCTATACGTGCATTGTTATGCAGATCAGAAAATGAGTATGCCATATAAACAGATGTCACCGAATTTTTTTTTAAGTGCTACAGAATAAATAAGATAAGCACAGCAGTCTTCACATTTATCTATCTGTTTCTGCATTGCAATATTGTCCTTATTTAGAGGTGTCTGAAATGGAAGGAAATTTTAAATCAGCATGGAACAAACATCAAAGAAAAATCATTAGAGAATTTAAATCAACCAAACTTAACCTAACCTAACCTAACATTACCTAACCTAACCTAACCTAACATTACCTAACCTAACCTAACCTAACCTAACATTACCTAACCTAACCTAACCTAACCTAACATTACCTAACCTAACCTAACCTAACCTAACATTACCTAACCTAACCTAACCTAACCTAACATTACCTAACCTAACCTAACCTAACTTAACCTAACCATGACTAATCTAATTTTAAACAGGAGTAAAGTACCTGGCAGCTGTGGTATGTATGAATTTTTTCATACTATTTTCCAGTTTAATCAACATGCACTGCATCAAAGAATATTTAGTCTTATCCTACGATGATTTTACTCTTTATCACCTGCATGGATATTGCTCTCTCTGCTTCACTTTGCATGGCTTTACATTTTGTTTCTATGAGGAGCTTATGTTTCTGATAACAGTATGTGATGAATTTGGATCTTGTTAATTTCTTTTTCATATTGTAAATGTGTAATTTAGTTTGCTAAATAGCATGCACCATGAGTTGTGGCATGTAATTCAGTTATATATGATACTTAGAGAATGATTTAGTGGTTTTGTGTCTGTGTGTGAGTTTGTCCAGGTTTTTGTTCTTTTTGCAATATATTACAGTTTATACATTGATGATTTATTTTATTGTATTACACTAAAGTATTGGGTAAATCCATTGCAGTGCATGACTAATAAGGTCTTAAAGTGTTAAAGAAAGTACAGTACAATACATGAGTGATATTGAAGTCTTTGTAAGCAATTGACAACTTATGATAATAGTAATACAGTCTAAGACACTAATGAATTTTTCATTCTGAAATGTATGTACATTACAGATAAGAAAAATGCAAGTGTGGTAACGGATGTACTAAAGCTGAATATATACGTACAAACGATTATGATTATATATATATATATATATATGTGTGTGTATGTGTGTGTGTGTATACGAATATAGTGCATATGTATGCGCACTTCCATATAACATACTAACCTTCAACAGCCAGGATCGAACCCGGGATCCCTGCATAGCAGGCGTGAGTGCTCCTGCCAGGCTATGACCGCTCCTAATAGGGAAACGACTATTCGAGTACTATGTAATCGAATATCCTTCGTCTTACGTTGGTGATCAACGGGGCCTCCACTGGTCATTTCCCATAGGCTCACACAACCAGCATAAAGTACTGTTACATGAAGCATAGAATGTCTTCCTACCTTTCCAGTAAGCTTTGTTCACAAACCAATTGGGAAAATGTAATTGTCTAAACATACACCTTATATGACTACATTCATCTACCAGGCCTATGGGATCATATATTCGTAGTGTTCTTAGAAATATAGGCATAACTACAGACATCTTTACACAAGGATCATATACTGAGAAATAATGAATGTAACTCCCAGAGTTGGTGGGCTTCCCGAAAAAGTATATGAGATTTAGATACTCGCCAGTATCGTAAGTTACATTAGACTCTAACAGATGACGTTCATGTTAGACAGCACATCTTATGCTTAGGTCGGGGCCTTCGCCTTCCTATCTTGCTTATTAGGGTCTTTGCTTGCCACTTTTGACGCTATAATAGTAGCTCTCTCTTACCACTTTGGACACTACAATCGGAGGTTACTCTTGCTACTTTGTATCCTACTATATTAGCTTACACTTCCCATTTTGGAAACTGGAGTAGTAGCTTACTCTTACCAAACTGAACACTACAATAGTAGATCATACGTACCATACCTAAGGCGGAACGAGTTGTTAATCAAGGGACATCATTTTCCGTCAACAAACCTTCCCTACACACTGTCCCAGGTTTTCACTAACCCTTCCCTACTAGAAGGCCGCGCCGACCATCACAACTGGATGGTCTACCAACATGGAGTGCACAACGTACGAAAAGTGCCGCTGGCAACCCTGACACGATGAAGCATATCACATAAACCTCGCGAACCTCTACAACGACGATGTGATACATAACCTCATCACAGCAGGCAACACACTGGGTTATAACGACTCCTACACCATTAATCTAGATTTCATTTTTATGATATTTGCTTTATCATGAAGTAGCAGTACAAGTGTAAGGCTTGTGTTCAGTAATAATTCCAACATAGGATCGTGCTCACCAGTGTCGGTGGCGTCTGGTTCCTTCTGTCTGACACTTGAATCTGGTGTGGACATTACTGCAGCTTTCTAATTGTTGTCATCCTCTACTTCTTCACAGAAAGTTATAATGAACACCACTGTGAAACTGGACGAGTTTTAGTTACAGTAAAGACAGGCTACACGCTGAGGAGTCGGCCTCAATACAGTGATGATAGCGTCTCGAAGATGACTGTCAAGTTCTGGGTAAACCTTACAGCTGGCCTGTCCTTCCTCAATTTGTGGCCCAGGAGGAGGATATGAACACACGATGCTTGATTCTTGTTGTTTTTACCACTAATATTATTCAGGTTACAACAACTTTAATCTTATGACGTCGTTCACTTCACGGGTGTTGGACAGCACCATCAGACAATGACTCCTTCAGTGAGAAAACTGATGTGGTTTACACTGGCCGTGAAGATCGAGCTCTGTTGTGCGCTGGTGACCAAAACATCGAACCGTGACTCGCTTGAGTCTGTCTTTGTGCTCAACGAAACCTGAGCCCCAGATTACCTGGGGCAAACTCTGTACCCTGAGGGTGAGAGTCCGCCATCTTACACCAAAACCTTACAAGCAAATCTCTCATGGAGAGAGGAGTACCATCAACCTTTAATGAATTTCTGAAAAGTCTGTAGTCAAGCTCTGACACACTGGGAAGACATCGCTGTAACTTGTTATCCATGGAATAAAAGATGTTCCCTTATCAGTGTTACCAATTGTTCTCGAGTGTTACAAAGATTCATTGGATCAACGAACGTTATAGATATCTTAAACTTCCCTTTTCCCACTGTCACTTCCTACATTTCCAGTTCCATTAGGAATGTCTTTACTTAGTCAAAAAAATGTCGAGAAAAGTTGTTCTCGTCACCAGAGCTTATTAAGCTTACCGGAACCCGAATCAGTGGTTCTGTCCTGCTGCCGTTGGATACCAGATGTGGGTAGGCGTGGCACTGGTTTAAACCCCATCCTCTGGGGTGAGAAGATCGTGGTGTGAGGGGAAACTGAAGGAAGACAAGACTAGCTCACGTATAGTGAAGGTAAAATGTGAGGTGATGTTGGTGAGTGGGAAGACCACAGTATGTACAATGTTAAGCTACCGTAGAACGAGCAGACTGACTGAGATACAACAACGGATGATTGTACGTGTTGTGTTGTGAAAGATGAGCGCTTAGGATGAGACTTACCGAGGTACATGCACTATAAGGAGTTCATAAGGCGGAAACAAAGGAATAAAAGGAATTCAAACAGCAATACACCACTGGGTCCCTTTAAGGTTGTTTATGATAGTAGAAGAGACATGAAAATCATAGTGTGGTAGGAGTAGAAATGTGTACACATCAAAAATAGAAAAACGTTACGATCTTTTCATATTGCTAAGAAGGCACATATAATGGACTTAGATTCGACAGCCCAACCTTTAAATCCAAAAATTTATGTCAAATTTTTCAACTGCTGTTGTGTACTGCTTACTTAAGTTTAGATCACCAAAATTGAAGTTTAACAGAATTGGTTCAGGAATTTGTCTTTTTATTCCTACTAACGACAAGTAAAATTTTGCATATCGATATTAACATTCATTTGGCACATATAAGACCAGTTCATCAGTTTGTCTATGTCTGTTTAAAGCTGCAGACATTCAATTTCTGTTGTAGATTTATTTTCCAACTTAGTATAGTCTGCAAATTTTGATATCTTGCAATGCAAGCCATTATTGATATCATTAATGTATATGAGAATGAGAACTGATCCCAAGACTGATCTTTGTGGCACACCGCTTGTTACGTTAGCCATTCTCAGACTTGACCATTAATCACAACTCTTTGATCACGTCCAGTATGCCGATGTACAACCCATCTATACCATGTGAATCAACTTTAGTTACAAAGCTTTGATGTGGAACTATATTGCATGTTTTTTGAAAATCTAGATAGATGACATCAAGTGCTGTTCTGTCATCATACATGTTGATTGTATCATATAAATGAAATCATTGGTTTACAGTCTTACCACAAATGATGGTTTCCATTTCTACTAACCACAGAAGTTAAGCTGTCTGGACGATAATGTCAGGGCAGTAATTTGTTACCTATTTTGATAATGGCTGTTACATTATCCAACTTTCACTCATCTGGTACTTTCCCCAGTAACATTTGACTTATTAAAGAGAGAAGTCACCGGTTTAACGCGCTCATTTCTCGACTCTTTCACTGACCTCGGATAAGATTTACCTGGACCAGCTGTTTAACGCATTTTCATGTAATCTAGTGCTAATTCTCTGTCTTCAACTCATATCCATATATCGCAAAATAATTTTCTCTCTTACCGCTGGACCTGGACCTAGGTACGGAGCATGAGCAGTATTTTCATTTGTACATACAGATGTTAATAGATTCTCTAAGATCTTTGCCATGTCTCTGGTACTGGGAATCATTTCACCATTTCCAATTACAGATAGGCCATTGACAGGGTAATGACTCTCCCGCTTCTAACATACCCATAAAACTCCTTGGGAATTCTTTCGCTATTTTCAGCGATGTACGCTTCACATTCACACAGATATACAAAATGTGTTACATCAAGCTAGTTATTGGTCTCGTTGAGCTTCTTATGAGCTGCTTTATTAGATAACAAACACTTCCTCTATGTCATCGTTTCACCATTTTGGTTCCGTATCAGAAAAAGATCGTCTACCACGCACTGACACAAAAGTTTCCTCGCTACTTTGAACGTTTTACTGACAGACTGTCTTAGATAAGACGTGAACAATCATTTAGCACAAAGGGTGACAGTCAGGTTGGTAGACTGCCCCAAGTCCAGTGAAACAAGCGTCAGGATGTTAGGATGGCCCAGTGGCTTCAGAGTTCAGGTCTGGTCGCAACGTACCAACAAAGAGCAATGGAAGATTTTGTTGAAGAATCTGTAGCTTTATCGACAGTGGCCCTACTCCTCCCCTCGCTCCTCACACCAGCAGGCTGGGACTTACCCTCCACTTCGTCTCCCCAACACTTGGTGTAAAAGGAATCATTCCCCTGACACACCACTGACAGCGGACAGAGACCCTTCCTCAGACTAACCCACTGTGATAAAAAGGGAACTAATTCAGCAAGTTTCATCATATAAATGACAAGAAATAGATATGAGAAATATTGGAGTTTTGGGAATACCTTGAATAATATCACAGGAAATTCTTAAGGCATCACAATAGGCTCCATATCGCATACACACTTGGGTTCCCCGATGTAACAGTTAGAGTCGCTGACCATGATTCACGCACGGGCACGTCCAAGTTCGGGTCCAGGGCCGACAGCCAACACAGGTGTTTATGCTTTCCTAAGGGTTGGTCGATGAATGAGTACCTGGTTTCAGCTGAGGTGTGTGTGTTTCTTTGTGTGTGCATAAACACATTGTACTAAAGATATTGTACATATACGCAAGGTTAAGAGATGGGGCAACACAAAAATAGTAATCACAAATAACATTCACACATACAGAGAAGATGGGCTAAAGAAACCTGGATGTGAGGGAAACAGGCGAATCGACTCGTTCATAGCCAGCAGCTAGAGCCCCTCTCTTGTGACCTGAGCACAATGGCTATGATTGAGGATCTGCAGGACTGAGGTAAGACGCTACATGTGACAGAGCCACCAAGCGGACCGTGTTGAAGAAGCAAAAATGATAGAAACTTTTTGTGAGAAAATAGATTATACTGCCCATCAACTACTGGTAGTAATGTTCCATCATTACTTATATTACTGGTAACAGATATTTTGTAGGAAACGTCAAACGAAAAACATAACAAAAATGTAACGAAATATTTACAAATGATTAGATACTGCACGTTACGTTCCACACTTGTCATAGGCAACAAAACTTGTGTTCATTCAAATTTATTAAAACTTCGTCCACGTCAAATTCTTATTGATTCTCCTTACGTAGCTCATCCCTGAGATATGTCTTGACGGAAAGTTTTGCGGTGATACTCCCAAGCCAACAGTATGTTGGTATCGTCGTTGACCAGAGATTTCTCGTTAGGTGGGAGTATTTTGTGGTAATGAATGTTTGACCTCTCTCTCTCTCTCTCTCTCTCTCTCTCTCTCTCTCTCTCTCTCTCTCTCTCTCTCTCTCTCTCTCTCTCTCTCTCTCTCTCTCTCTCTCTCTCTCCGTAAATTACAGAAAGCAAAACTCTTTTTTCAGCAATGATTTGGACATTGTTAGAAAAAAATGAGCAAAATGAAGTTATTTCTAATCTTTAGACTTCTTGTTCACCTTTACGTGACCCAGATAAACATGCCAGACTGGCACTGCTCTTGACACTGACGTCCAGCTTAAAGTGATCTGCTGAGTATACAGGTGATCTGGAGGCCAGCGTAAGGCAACACTGTATGAATGTTGTAAGTAATTAGTGTCATTACAGAGCACATAGCCTCCTCGCTGTTAAAGTGATTACAAGAGAGGCTATATGCTCCATCTGTCAAGCAAACACATAAACATTTGTATACCATTATTGCCTGACACCTAAACGATCTCAAAAGACAACAAGGAGTCGTGGACGAGCTGGCAGGGGACCAGACGCTGTCTAGAGACAACCACGAGGACACTGATGGTACGTACAACTAGAGTTCCTAGTGCCAACCATACTTGATCTCTTTCATCGCTCCGCCAGGTCAAGAAATAAAGAAACTGGACTTTCCCTTTATATTCCACTCATCCTCCTCTTCCTCCTCCTCACCATCACTGTATAATTTTGTGAAATGGACAAAGGTCATGATCCCAGTCCCTTTGTATTGTACTCCTGCCTGGTAGCAGTTGTAGCTTTGATCTGTTTAACTGACCCGTGAGACCTCTCTCTCTCTCTCTCTCTCTCTCTCTCTCTCTCTCTCTCTCTCTCTCTCTCTCTCTCTCTCTCTCTCTCTCTCTCTCTCTCTCTCTCTCTCTCTGAGCTTCGTTAAGTAAAAGCAGAAGTAAGACAAAATACAATACAGAAAATACGAGAAAGTCATCCTCAACAATGGTATTATTGTTTATATTCCCGATGCATCAAAATAAACCATTTCTGAAACGTATATCATCTCAGAACCCTGAACGAGGCGACCATCCTAAGGAAAAGTTATGAACAACGTAGAAAGACGTGAAATGTCATAGCATGTTGTTACTTTCGTGGCAGTCTACTTTATGTTCTTGGATATCTTCTGAAGACAAGGAGATAAGAGAATGGTTTATACTACTCTAGTTAGTGTAGGGAAAACCAAGTGTTGAGAGGAACTTGAAGATAAGATGACAAGAGATCAAAGTACATAATTGCAACAGTCAGTTGTATTTAGCCAACATCCACACTTGACACCAGATGACCCTACCTAGCTAACACCCACACTTGACACCAGATGACCCTACCTAGCCAACACCCACACTTGACACCAGATGACCCTACCTAGCCAGCGCCCACACTTGACACCAGATGACCCTACCTAGCCAGCACCCACACTTGACACCAGATGACCCTACCTAGCCAACACCCACACTTGACACCAGATGACCCTACCTAGCCAGCGCCCACACTTGACACCAGATGACCCTACCTAGCCAGCACCCACACTTGACACCAGATGACCCTACCTAGCCAGCGCCCACACTTGACACCAGATGACCCTATCTAGACAGCACCCACGCTTGACACCAGATGACCCTACCTAGACAGCACCCACACTTGACACCAGATGACCCTACCTAGCCAACACCCTCATTTTACAAGAGATGGCCTTTCCTAGCCGACACCCACAGATGAACCCGTGTTAGCTTAGGAAGAAAAGGTGATACATAATCTGTTCTGACCTGAAGGAAGTATTTCAGTGAGGTGAAAACCATTCGCAATTCGCCACCATGACCAGCTTTGTCTTATATCGAACTACGTTCGAGAAGAAAAGTGCAACGAGAAAGTACAACTATTAACAGAGAAGGACATAGTAATGGAACTAACAGAAGGAGGGAGCAGCTAACGTCACCAGCACTTGAACACAACGATTTAGAAAATTGCTAGCTATTGGTCTTAAACTTTACACTTAGGCGGAACTATGTGTCGGTGGGGGTGACCCAGAGTGAGACAGATGACCAGTGTTGGGGTCCAGGGCCACACACCTCTGGGTGATAGCTCCCAGTTTTCTTGTCTTGTTCTTTGGTCGAACTCATTTGAGACAATGTTTAAAACACCTTCTGTATGGTGCAAGGATTGACCCTCATAAATTCATTTATATGCCTCTATCTTCCTTCTGCGTTTAGAAGATTATTCCGTTTCGTTTATATTCTCTTCATATCATGATAATAAGACTACGTCATGCAGATATAGATTAAAATTAGCATGCTGCTTGTTAAACCCAGCTGAAGAATTCTCTTATTTTCCAACTGTTTTCTGCATAAAATACTGCACTTACTTCACAACTTGAAAATGTAGATTGTTTCATTTCTCCTAAAGCATATATTGTAATACTCTCACCACATGATATGGAGATTTTCATATACCGCTGCTGCAACCCATCAGAAAATGTTTTTCTTGTATAGATGAACAATATTTGATAAATTCTGGAACACCAAGAGAAAATTTCCTGATTTTACCATCTTACTAAAAATATTTCTGGCTTCTATTCTTGCAAGTTCGATAAAAAGGCAAGTCACAGACCATCGAGAAAAAGAAGAGATTTTAAACAAGTATTTCTGATAGCCTTTTGAACAGGCTGTCAACTTGTTAACAAAGTAAATGTCATACCCAGGGAACTGGAAAAAATAATCAGAAAGCAAATGGAAAGCAAATGTATGTCTTCTTACTGAGGGAAAGTAACAAAGTGGGAGACAGCAGTGATTCAGGAACAGAAGGTCATGTATTTCGAACCTTTTAGATTTTTTTGCATAAGACAGAGCTCTGTCATAGACAAGAGAAATGGCTGAGTGGATTTTTTTTTGTATCTGAACTGACAGAGAGAATTTACTGAAAGGACGCAAGTGAGGGAAACCTTCTTGATATGAGGTGAGGTCACCAGAGGCGTACCACGGGGTTCGGTCCCGGGACCATTAATCTTTCTCAATGACTCTCCACAAGGATTGGACTCCCGCATGAATATGTTTGCAGATGATGCCAAAGTCATGAGAGAAGTAATAAGCGAGGCGAGGAGGATCGCATCAACTTAAAAGAGAATCTAGATAAACTTCATTGCTACATGAACTTCATTGCTGGTTTGATAGATATTTGATGAAATGTAAAACGAATGGATGTTAATTGATGAGGGTAAGAGAGATTAAAAAAAGGGCTCAGTATGAACTAAGATCCAGAAATGTATGTATAACAGGAAACTGAGAGTTAACACTCCTAGCCTGTCACCAGATTCCCACATGTGACTGCTGGCAAATACTAGAATAGCATTCAGTTATATGAATAAGGAAATATTCGGCTAACTGTTCATCTCCTACATTGGACCAAACTAAGATATGCTACTGAAGTTTGGTCAGTTCACATAAAGAAGCCCAGAGAAGTAACAGAGAAGGTCCGGAAGAAGATAACAAATATGGTACAAGAATTAAATGAGCCGAGTTATATTGTAAGGTTCAAAACATTGAATGTTCATTCTATGGAAGAGAGAAGAGTGAGAAGTGACCTGTAGACAATGAGCAGTTTCCATATTTCAACAAAGATTTCACTAAGATATCATATCCTATATTCATTCCATTATTCAAGTTTATGGTGTTGTTAGATATAATAATTGGGGATTCAGCAATAAGCCTTTCTGGGTCACTAACTGCCCCTAGTTCGTTGGAAGTACATAATCTTTTGTATGTTTTGATGTTGCGTTTGATTCCGAAGTTATCCTTAGAGAATATTCATGCGATTGAATCATCTCGAAAGATTTTCCGTTGACCAATAATTGATATATATTATTACGCACTATAGGTGTAACATAGTTGAAACCTGATTTTTCAGTACATGGTGGTCTACCCTTTATAAAGGAATTCCATGTGGTGCTCTCATATCTCAAAACATCACTAATATTAAGTTGTTTCAAAATATTAACGAAAGGTGATAATTATTTATGATTGAGTAGAACGTAAATACTTTTGTTGTTGAATCTGTTTTCCTTTTCAATACAATACTACCATTACACACATACACACACACGTATATATATATATATATATATATATATATATATATATATATATATATATATATATATATATATATATATATATATATATATATCTTTTTTTTCTTTCTTTTAAACTATTTGCCATTTCCCGCGTTAGCGAGGTAGCCTTAAGAACAGAGGACTGGGCCTTTTTTGAAATATCCTCACCTGGCCCCCTCTGTTCCTTCTTTTGGAAAAAAAAAAATATTTATATATTATTCAATAGTTTATTATACATTGTCGTTGTCTACCACGTTAGCGAAGTAGCGCAAGGAAACAGACCAAAGAATGGCCCAACATACACGTCCACACACCCACATATACATACCTATAAATCTCAACGTTACTTATATATGTAGACACAGACATATACATATATAACAATGTACATAGTTCATACCGTCTGCCCTTATTCATTTCCGTCGCCACCCCGCCACACATAAAATGACAACCCCGTCCCCCCAAATATGCACGAGGTAGCGCTAGAAAAAGACAACAAAGGCCACATTCGTTCACACTCAGTCTCTAGATGTCGTGTATAATGCACCGAAACCACTGCTCCCTTTCCACATCCAGGCCCCACAAAACTTTCCATGGTTTACCCCAGACGCTTGACATGACCTGGTTCAATTCATTGACAGAACGTCGACCCCGGTATACCACATCGTTTCAATTCACTCCGTTCATTTCATGCCTTTCACCCTCCTGCATGTTAAGACCCCGATCATTCAAAATCTTTTTCACTCCATCTTTCCACTTCAATTTGGTCTCCCACTTCTCCTCGTTCCCTCCACCTCTGACACATATATCCTCTTGGTCAATCTTTCCTCATTCATTCTCTCTATGTGACCAAACCATATATATATATATATATATATATATATATATATATATATACATATATATATATATATATATATATATATATATATATATATATATATATATATATATATATATATATATATATATATATATATATATTCCCTGGGGATAGGGGAGAAAGGATACTTCCCACGTATTCCCTGCGTGTCGTAGAAGGCGACTAAAAGGGGAGGGAGCGGGGGGCTGGAAATCCTCCCCTCTCATTATTTTTTTTTTATTTTTCCAAAAGAAGGAACAGAGAAGGGGGCCAGGTGAGGATATTCCCTCAAAGGCCCAGTTCTCTGTTCTTAACGCTACCTCGCTAACGCGGGAAATGGCGAATAGTTTGAAAGAAAGAAAAAGATATATATATATATATATATATATATATATATATATATATATATATATATATATATATATATATATATATATATATATATAAATATATTTTTTTTTTTTTTCTTTTTGCTTTCTCGCTGTCTCCCGCGTTTGCGAGGTAGCGCAAGGAAACAGACGAAAGAAATGGCCCAACCCACCCACATACACATGTATATACATACGTCCACACACGCAAATATACATACCTACACAGCTTTCCATGGTTTAACCCAGACGCTTCATAAGCCCTGATTCAATCCACTAACAGCACGTCAACCCCGGTATACCACATCGCTCCAATTCACTCTATTCCTTGCCCTCCTTTCACACTCATGCATGTTCAGGCCCCGATCACACAAAATCTTTTTCACTCCATCTTTCCACCTCCAATTTGGTCTCCCTCTTCTCCTCGTTCCCTCCACCTCCGACACATATATCCTCTTGGTCAATCTTTCCTCACTCATTCTCTCCATGTGCCCAAACCATTTCAAAACACCTTCTTCTGCTCTCTCAACCACGCTCTTTTTATTTCCACACATCTCTCTTACCCTTGTGTTACTTACTCGATCAAACCACCTCACACCACACATTGTCCTCAAACATCTCATTTCCAGCACATCTATCCTCCTGCGCACCACTCTATCCATAGGCCACGCCTCGCAACCATACAACATTGTTGGAACCACTATTCCTTCAAACATACCCATTTTTGCTTTCCGAGATAATGTTCTCGACTTCCACACATTCTTCAAGGCTCCCAGAATTTTCGCCCCCTCCCCCATCCTATGATCCACTTCCGCTTCCATGGTTCCATCCGCTGCCAAATCCACTCCCAGATATCTAAAACACTTTACTTCCTCCAGTTTTTCTCCATTCAAACTCACCTCCCAATTGACTTGACCCTCAACACTACTGTACCTAATAACCTTGCTCTTATTCACATTTACTCTTAACTTTCTTCTTTCACACCCTTTACCAAACTCAGTCACAAGCTTCTGCAGTTTCTCACATGAATCAGCCACCAGCGCTGTATCATCAGCGAACAACAACTGACTCACTTCCCAAGCTCTCTCATCCCCAACAGACTTCATACTTGCCCCTCTTTCCAAAACTCTTGCATTCACCTCCCTAACAACCCCATCCATAAACAAATTAAACAACCATAGAGACATCACACACCCCTGCCGCAAACCTACATTCACTGAGAACCAATCACTTTCCTCTCTTCCTACACGTACACATGCCTTACATCCTCGATAATAACTTTTCACTGCTTCTAACAACTTGCCTCCCGCACCATATATTCTTAATACCTTCCACAGAGCATCTCTATCAACTCTATCATATGCCTTCTCCAGATACATAAATGCTATATACAAATCCATTTGCTTTTCTAAGTATTTCTCACATACATTCTTCAAAGCAAACACCTGATCCACACATCCTCTACCACTTCTGAAACCACACTGCTATTCCCCCAATCTGATGCTCTGTACATGCCTTCACCCTCTCAATCAATACCCTCCCATATAATTTGCCAGGAATACTCAACAAACTTATACCTCTGTAATTTGAGCAATCACTCTTATCCCCTTTGCCTTTGTACAATGGCACTATGCACGCATTCCGCCAATCCTATATATAAATATATATATATATATATATATATATATATATATATATATATATATATATATATATATATATATATATATATATATATATATATATATATATATATACTTATATATATATATATATATATATATATATATATGTATATATATATATATATATATATATATATATATTTTTTTTTTTTTCTTTTTTTTTGCTTTGTCGCTGTCTCCCGCGTTTGCGAGGTAGCGCAAGGAAACAGACGAAAGAAATGGCCCAACCCACCCCCATACACATGTATATACATACGTCCACACACGCAAATATACATACCTACACAGCTTTCCATGGTTTACCCCAGACGCTTCACATGCCTTGATTCAATCCACTGACAGCACGTCAACCCCGGTATACCACATCGCTCCATTTCACTCTATTCCTTGCCCTCCTTTCACCCTCCTGCATGTTCAGGTCCCGATCACACAAAATCTTTTTCACTCCATCTTTCCACCTCCAATTTGGTCTCCCTCTTCTCCTCGTTCCCTCCACCTCTGACACATATATCCTCTTGGTCAATCTTTCCTCTCATTCTCTCCATGTGACCAAACCATTTCAAAACACCCTCTTCTGCTCTCTCAACCACGCTCTTTTTATTTCCACACATCTCTCTTACCCTTACGTTACTTACTCGATCAAACCACCTCACACCACACATTGTCCTCAAACATCTCATTTCCAGCACATCCATCCTCCTGCGCACAACTCTATCCATAGTCCACGCCTCGCAACCATACAACATTGTTGGAACCACTATTCCTTCAAACATACCCATTTTTGCTTTCCGAGATAATGTTCTCGACTTCCACACATTCTTCAAGGCTCCCAGAATTTTCGCCCCCTCCCCCACCCTATGATCCACTTCCGCTTCCATGTTTCCATCCGCTGCCAGATCCACTCACAGATATCTAAAACACTTCACTTCCTCCAGTTTTTCTACATTCAAACTCACCTTTTTCTTTTAAACTATTCGCCATTTCCCGCGTTAGCGAGGTAGCATTAAGAACAGAGGACTGGGCCTTTGAGGGAATACCCTCACCTGGCCCAATTCTCTGTTCCTTCTTTTGGAAAATTAAAAAAAAAAACGAGAGGGGAGGATTTCCAGCCCCCCGCTCCCTCCCCTTTTAGTCGCCTTCTACGACACGCAGGGAATACGAGGGAAGTATTCTTAATCCCCTATATCCAGGGATAATATAAGTATATATATATATATATATATATATATATATATATATATAGTGGTTTTGATGCACGAGACCGGGTTATAGTGATGAGTGATTTGAATGCAAAGGTGAGTAATGTGGCAGTTGAGGGAATAATTGGTATACATGGGGTGTTCAGTGTTGTAAATGGAAATGGTGAAGAGCTTGTAGATTTATGTGCTGAAAAAAGACTGATGATTGGGAATACCTGGTTTAAAAAGCGAGATATACATAAGTATACTTATGTAAGTAGGAGAGATGGCCAGAGAGCGTTATTGGATTACGTGTTAATTGATAGACGCACGAAAGAGAGACTTTTGGATGTTAATGTGCTGAGAGGTGCAACTGGAGGGATGTCTAATCATTATCTTGTGGAGGCTAAGGTGAAGATTTGTATGGGTTTTCAGAAAAGAAGAGTGAATGTTGGGGTGAAGAGGGTGGTGAGAGTAAGTGAGCTTGGGAAGGAGACTTGTGTGAGGAAGTACCAGGAGAGACGGAGTACAGAATGGAAAAAGGTGAGAACAATGGAAGTAAGGGGAGTGGGGGAGGAATGGAATGTATTTAGGGAATCAGTGATGGATTGCGCAAAAGATGCTTGTGGCTGAGAAGAGTGGGAGATGGGTTGATTAGAAAGGGTAGTGAGTGGTGGGATGAAGAAGTAAGAGTATTAGTGAAAGAGAAGAGAGAGGCATTTGGACGATTTTTGCAGGGAAAAAATGCAATTGAGTGGGAGATGTATAAAAGAAAGAGACAGGAGGTCAAGAGAAAGGTGCAAGAGGTGAAAAAAAGGGCAAATGAGAGTTGGGGTGAGAGAGTATCATTAAATTTTAGGGAGAATAAAAAGATGTTCTGGAAGGAGGTAAATAAAGTGCGTAAGACAAGGGAGCAAATGGGAACTTCAGTGAAGGGCGCAAATGGGGAGGTGATAACAAGTAGTGGTGATGTGAGAAGGAGATGGAGTGAGTATTTTGAAGGTTTGTTGAATGTGTTTGATGATAGAGTGGCAGATATAGTGTGTTTTGGTCGAGGTGGTGTGCAAACTGAGTTTGGTAAAGTGTGTGAAAGAAGAAAGTTAAGAGTAAATGTGAATGAGAGCAAGGTTATTAGGTACAGTAGGGTTGAGGGTCAATTCAATTGGGAGGTGAGTTTGAATGGAGAAAAACTGGAGGAAGTGAAGTGTTTTAGATATCTGGGAGTGGATCTAGCAGCGGATGGAAACATGGAAGCGGAAGTGGATCATAGGGTGGGGGAAGGGGCGAAAAATCTGGGAGTCTTGAAGAATGTGTGGAAGTCGAGAACATTATCTCGGAAAGGAAAAATGGGTATGTTTGAAGGAATAGTGGTTCCAACAATGTTGTATCTTTGCGAGGCGTGGACTATGGATAGAGTTGTGCGCAGGAGGGTGGATGTGCTGGAAATGAGATGTTTGAGGACAATGTGTGGTGTGAGGTGGTTTGATCGAGTAAGTAACGTAAGGGTAAGAGAGATGTGTGGAAATAAAAAGAGCGTGGTTGAGAGAGCAGAAGAGGGTGTTTTGAAATGGTTTGGTCACATGGAGAGAATGAGTGAGGAAAGATTGACCAAGAGGATATATGTGTCGGAGGTGGAGGGAACGAGGAGAAGAGGGAGACCAAATTGGAGGTGGAAAGATGGAGTGAAAAAGATTTTGTGTGATCGGGGCCTGAACATGCAGGAGGGTGAAAGGAGGGCAAAGAATAGAGTGAATTGGAGCGATGTGGTATACCGGGGTTGACGTGCTGTCAGTGGATTGAATCAAGGCATGTGTATGGGGGTGGGTTGGGCCATTTCTTTCGTCTGTTTCCTTGCGCTACCTCGCAAACGCGGGAGACAGCGACAAAGCAAAAAAAAAAAAAAAAAAAAAATATATATATATATATATATATATATATATATATATATATATATATATATATATATATATATATATATATATATATATATATACATATATATATAAAAGAAAGGATCTAAATTTTGCACGTGATCAAGATATTCCTACGATTCCACGGGGAAAATGAAACACGATAAATTCTCAAGTGCACTTTCGTGTAATAATTTCATTATCAGGGGTGACACAAGACAGAAATATAAGTCAGTTGATATACATCGAAGAGGCAAAGCTAAGCCGCCATTTGGTAAAAATACGATTGTCCAAGACAGAGAACGAACGAGCGTTAATAAACTTATCATTTTACAAATTCTGTCAACAATAAAGTTATCTAATTTGTATAAACCATCATTGATATTAAGATTATAATTCTTTGTGTATTTGATGATAGATTTTCAATGATATTTCTCGTGGTAATAGAGTTAGAGTTAATAACTGAGATGGCATTACTCCAGTCAATACAATGATCATAGTTTTTAACGTGATCAAACAAGGCATTTGATTCTTGTCCCGTCCGTTATACTATATTCATGTTCCTTAAGTCTAACAGAAAGATCCTTACCAGTCTGCCCAATGTAAAACGTATCACAATTTCTATATTGCACTTTATAGATGCATCCAGGAGAATTTTCTGGTGAATTCCTGATAATGATATTCTTTATAGTATTATTGTTGCTGAAGGCAACATTCCAGGAGAATTTTCTGGAGAATTCCTGATAATGATATTATTTATAGTATTATTGTTGCTGAAGGCAGCATTTACTTTATAGGATTTAAGCAGCATGGGAAGTAAAGTAATTATCAAAGGGGAGAACTAAAAGATTCTTAGTGTCAATGGGAGGTTTGGGCTCAACTCTGTAAAATGATCTCTCTGATAACTTAAGGAATTTATCAATGAAAGATCTAGGGTATTTCAACTTAGATCCAATAGAATATACCTTCTCAAACTCATCAGCAATCAACTCTGGGCTGCAAATAATGTGTCATGTAGAAATTGTGATACGTTTTATGTTGGGAAGACTAGTAAGGATCTTCGTTAGACTTAAGCAGCATGGGCATAGCATAAGAACGAGAGAAGAATCAAATGCCTTGTTTATTCACGTTAAAACTATGATCATTGTATTGACTGGAGTAATGCCATTTCAGTTATTAACTCATAACTATATTACCACGAGAAGTATCATTGAATTTTCTATTATTAAGTACACAAGGAATTATCATTTTAATATTAGTGATGTTTATACAAATTAGATAACTTTATTGTTGATAAAATTTGTAAAATGATAAGTTTATGAACGCTCGTTGTCTGTCTTGGACAATCGCATGTTTACCAAATGGCGTCCCAGCTTCGTCTCTTCGATGCATATCAACTGACTGTCGTATTTCTGTCTTGTGTCTCCCCTTATGATGTGATTATCACAAGAAACTGTACTTGGGAATCTATCGGGTTTCATTTTCCTCGTGGACTTATAGGATTATATATATATATATATATATATATATATATATATATATATATATATATATATATATATATATATATATATATATATATATATATATATATATATATATATATATATATATATATATATATATATATATATATATATATATATATATATATATATATATATATATATATATATATATATATATATATATATATATATATATATATATATATATATATTTCTTTTTTTTTTTCCTTTGGCTTTGTCGCTGTCTCCCGCGTTTGCGAGGTAGCGCAAGGAAACAGACGAAAGAAATGGCCCAACCCACCCCCATACACATGTATATACATACACATCCACACACGCAAATATACATACCCATACATCTCAATGTACATATATATATACACACACAGACATATACATATATACACATGCACACAATTCACACTGTCTGCCTTTATTCATTCCCATCGCGACCTCGCCACACATGGAATAACATCCCCCTCCCCCCTCATGTGTGCGAGGTAACGCTACGAAAAGACAACAAAGGCCCCATTCGTTCACAGTCTCTAGGTGCCATGCAATAATGCCCGAAACCACAGCTCCCTTTCCACATCCAGGCCCCACAGAACTTTCCATGGTTTACCCAAGACGCTTCACAGGCATCTCACTTCCAGCACATCCATCCTCCTTGAATATTGTGCAGTTTCTGTCACCCTACCTAAAAAAAGACATAGCATGAATAGCGTGCACATCAAAACACTTGAATGTATTTAACTTAGGAAAGAGAAGGCTAAGATGTGATCTAGATCAAGTAATCAGAATGATCAAAAGCTTTACTCTTGAATCGTCAGCTTTCACCCGCAGCGATGGATACAGACACGTGAATAAACATTTTACCTCAAATAAGGAGAAGCACTTTTTCTTCACCAGGACTGTTAACATCTGAAACAATTTGTCTATCAGAATAATTGGAAGCAGAACTATGGATAGATATGTTTAAGAATAGACGATAAATACTTCGCTTCCAAGTCCACGACTTATATTTCTGAGTTTTCTTAGTCACAGTGACAATTTGCAGGTTCTTCTCTGAATTATCTATTGGCCTTCTAGCTTTTACCACACTAATCTGTAAGTTTCTGATGTCTTCCACTTCGAAAAACTGCCTTAAAAGAACCCAGTGGTCTGTTGCTGTTTGAATTCCTCGATATTTCTCTATATACTAGATAAGTGTGACCAGGTTACTGCTACCTCTAGACTGCCATATGATAGAATATGGATTCATGTTGCTGAAGTGTTGGATGGCTAATCTGATGCATAGAGCCTCTGTCATCTGTGGCGAATGAGGTTCTGGCGGTGTTTAAGTTCTCATGACCATTCAGGGTTCGATGGTGAAGGTTCTTGGTCCATAGTCTGGTATTCTGGGGTTTCTCTAACAATAGTCACAGACGGAATGCATCTAATGTTCTTTGGCTCCACATAAGGTAAACATAAAGTGTTTTCCTATATGTCTGAGACGCCACTTATGCACAGAACTCCTCACAGTTGCCAGAGCCTGAAATATAAAGAATAAATGGAAGGAATAAGAGGGAGATAAAAAAAAAAATTGAGTTCGTGAGGAGTTGGATAACTTCTTTTTAAAGTTGGATGAATCGTAGGAGCTGCGAAAATCATAAAGAGGTAAAGATCGCCTATCCTAAGTGGTAGAGGGAAAGACACAAACATTACAAAGGTCCATCTCTGTGATGCCAGCGACCAAAACGCCTGCATATTTACTTGGCATCGGCCTGCCAAGTACCGCTTGACCTAGTCAATAATGGTAGCACGCAAGCAGCCAGGTCCTGACGTTGGTGTCAAAATGATTTGTAATGAAGAGAGAAAATTAACATCTGGACGTACAGAAAGTAGGTAAAATGTTCAGGTTAGGCGTAGAGCGCGGCAAGACTTTATACATAAGCCCATGTGATATTGACAGGTACTGCAGTCTTCACGGTAAAGCTTTGATTTATCTGGGATACAACTTTTTCATAGAGGAATATCGGTACATATCACATCTGTAAACAGAAGATTCAGAGATATCCAAACGCGGAACAATTTGTATTCTAACTGGTAAATGGAGAATCTCTCTCTCTCTCTCTCTCTCTCTCTCTCTCTCTCTCTCTCTCTCTCTCTCTCTCTCTCTCTCTCTCTCTCTCTCTCTCTCTCTCTCTCTCTCTCTCTCTCTTCATAAACGGTAAATTATGCATCATTAATGTATACCTTTTTAGATACCAGAGTCTTTCATTATATGCATATGACTTCATTAGCCACAAGAGGCATTCATGAACGTCCATATACCTTCATCGATTACAGAAACCGTCATTATATATCAGACACATCCACCATCTACCAGACAACTTCTCTAAGTACCAGATTTTTCATCATCAACAACCACAACCCTCCAGTAATCACCATCAGAGAACTTTGCAAGTCTCAAGATTTCTCCAACAATCAAACAGTTGTCCAGTACCCACCAGACTCCATCAGCAAAAAGTCCTGATCTTTCGCCGGCTACGAGAGTTTTCACCACAACCCGGACCGTCTCTCAGTATTGCCGCGGTGTTGATGTGGAACTGTGAGCAGCTGGCCGAGTCACGACACCACGTAACCCTCCACTGGAACTGTGAGCAGCTGGCCGAGTTACGACACCACGTAACCCTCCACTGCTCTTAATTTCCCTCCTAAGTAATCCTCGAGCGATGATATAATCAGTCTCTGGCTCCTCCGATATTTCCTTTTATCTTCCGTCATCATAAGCTGCTAAAGTAATAAAAACTCTCTCCACTCTACTAAATACTTTCATTTATTGCTATTAAACTGAAGACCACGACCGCAGATTCTGGAAATTGAAAATTTGATGCCTTGTTGAAAGACCGAGTTCGACACAAGAAGTTCACAATCTGATCTGGCTTCCTCTACCCAACTTGCAGCGTGACTGTCGAGCCAACAGTGACTGTCAGGGTAAAGTCCTCAGATTTTGTAATCTATTATCGGTTAGAATTGCGACGAAGGTTACAAAAGTGTAATTGCCAAACAGATCTGTGTTGTAGAATATATCTTGAACCATGTCTTGTTCATGAGAGAAGACGCAAAACAGATGTTCCTTGGAAGTTGTGCTGCTCAGCAATATGATATTTTAGTGCTATCACAAAAGAATATTTGAGAAAGATTTTCTCATCAAAGTTGAAACTTCTTCACAGTCTTACGAGCAACACCAGAGTAGAGAGAACTTATCTCTTAGGTCGGCTGCATAGTTTATTAACAGCTAGTTAGGAATCATTGTATGGAAAAATCAAAAACATTGCTATCAATTTCAAGGCTAATGGTGCATTATATATCTTTTTCAAATTATGAAATCTTTTATGGAGGGAACGTAACTCAGGCCAGATTGAAACTAGAGTTGTGAGCCTTGTGCCAGTCATGTCTTTATAAGATGCGACATAACTGAGTAAAGTATACATATAGATGCCCTTGACGTGACATTAAAGGCTTAAGGTAGACACTTCTCCAGTAAGCCGGTGTTGTGTTGTGGCTCCTAACGACGAATGAACACATGGACGGACAGACGGAGGACGATCATTAGATGTCCGTGATGCTACGTAGTCCACACACAAACCTTCCCCTCGCTGATCGATTAAGTCTCAGGTGTTTTTTATTCTGCTTCACTTTACCACCCTCGGAAATGGCACACAAGAATTTATTGACCAATATATCCTTCCTCGCTGCCTTAACAAATGCCATAAATTTGTAGGAGCGTGCGGACTCTAATATGTATGATCCTGTGTCTTTTGTTTGGTCATACATTATACATACAACACTAGTGGTCATATGAATATACAATATAGAGTTACAAAAACCATGTGTTAATCTGACTACCTTTATCCACTTCTCCATGTGTGAGAATGTCTCAACCATCTTACTCCAGAATGAAGCAACCACACAACCACCTTACCTGACAATTGTCTATGGTGGTTCCATACAAAGGGTGTTTCCTGAAGAGATGGAGATTGTCAAAGTGGTTCTTCCATACCAGGGCAAGTCTCTTATTTCTTCTCCAACCATCCTTCGTTCGCTTAACGAAGACCTTTCCCCCTTATCTAAGCCACGTGTTGATGTTCATTACTTCCTGGCCGATTACCCTAAAAGATTTCGAAATGAAAAAGGGGGAGTCCGTGAAAGCATGTGATGCCATGTGAACATTTTCTACGAAAGCTTGAACACTGGTACTCACATGACACCACTTACCTAAATATGAACACTGGTACTCGCATGACACAACATACCTGGGTCGTGAATACTCTAGTACTCACATGACGCCACTTACCTGGGTCGTGAATAGTCTGGTACTCACATGACGCCACTTACCTGGGTCGTGATTACTTTGGTACTCACATGACGCCACTTACCTGGGTCGTGAATACTCTAGTACTCACATGACGCCACTTACCTGGGTCGTGAATACTCTAGTACTCACATGACGCCACTTACCTGGGTTATGAATAGTTTGGTACTCACATGACGCCACTTACCTGGGTCGTGAGTACTCTGGTACTCACATGACGCCACTTACCTGGGTCATGAATACTTTGGTACTCACATGACGCCACTTACCTGGGTCGTGAATACTCTGGTACTCACATGACGCCACTTACCTGGGTCATGAATACTTTGGTACTCACATGACGCCACTTACCTGGGTCGTGAGTACTCTAGTACTCACATGACGCCACTTACCTGGGTTATGAATAGTTTGGTACTCATATGACGCCACTTACCTGGGTCGTGAGTACTCTGGTACTCACATGACGCCACTTACCTGGGTCATGAATACTTTGGTACTCACATGACGCCACTTACCTGGGTCGTGAATACTCTGGTACTCACATGACGCCACTTACCTGGGTCATGAATACTTTGGTACTCACATGACGCCACTTACCTGGGTCGTGAGTACTCTAGTACTCACATGACGCCACTTACCTGGGTCGTGAATACTCTGGTACTCACATGACGCCACTTACCTGGGTCATGAATACTTTGGTACTCACATGACGCCACTTACCTGGGTCGTGAGTACTCTAGTACTCACATGACGCCACTTAACTGGGTTATGAATAGTTTGGTACTCACATGACGCCACTTACCTGGGTCGTGAATACTCTGGTACTCACATGACGCCACTTACCTGGGTCATGAATACTTTGGTACTCACATGACGCCACTTACCTGGGTCATGGATACTTTGGTACTCACATGACGCCACTTACCTGGGTCGTGAATACTCTGGTACTCACGTGACGCCACTTACCTGGGTCGTGAATACTCTGGTACTCACGTGACGCCACTTACCTGGGTCTGACGACCATCTAAAGAACGAGAGAAGAGTCGTTTTCCTCGGTCATGGTCCCTCAAATGTCAAGGACATTGCCCTTGGAATACTTACAGATATTGAGTAAATCACTTGTCTTTCCAAGCATGCACGAATTACACAGTCAGTTCCTCTCAAGCTCGGTCCAAGTTTTACTGCTAACAACACTACTGTTTATGATCTGCCACTCGTTCACCACCTCGTTACTCAAGCCAGGATGAACATGAACGCACTCCATTACTGGATTGTCACATTTACGTCCTCTCTATATTCCGCGTGGGTATCACCCAGTCTTTCCCAAACACAGACTGGAATAGATTACCACAACCGAACGTTACAACTTGAACATCAGCGGGTGACAAGAGTGGAAATAATACTGCCTGAATGGCCATCATAAAATTACAAAAAGAGGTGACTAAGGTAAACGGGAACTGATATGAATTTCCACATATGCCGAGTTGTTTCCTCTCCATCTGAGCCACTAGGCTGGGTCAGAGTTTTCGGTGAAGTCCTCAAAGTGAATACAGCATGATTAGAGGACGTGTCGTACACACAAATGAGCGACATTGTCTTCATATAGATCTGAATCTTTGTATCTATAAAAACAAATCCTACGTGAAATTTGCTTATTTCTATCAAACACGTGACATTCTAGAGCCAGGTCCACAGTGACAAAATACAGTACTCCAGAAAGAGCCGTGTGTGTCTCCACAACGGGCGGTCATGGTGGTGTTTGGAAGAACAGAAATGATGTCGTTGGACTTCAGATTCAGATGATGCGTTTTCAGGACATAATTGTATTCCTTGTTTGTGTGCAGGAACAAACATCTGCTCAGACGAGGCAGGAGATGGTGGCAGGAATCATCGTTATGACGAGGCAGGAGATGGTGGCAGGAGTCATCGTTATGACGAGGCTGGAGATGGTGGCAGGAGTCATCGTTATGACGAGGCAGGAGATGGTGGCAGGAGTCATCGTCATGATGAGGCAGGAGATGGTGGCAGGAGTCATCGTCATGACGAGGCAGGAGATGGTGGCAGGAGTCATCGTCATGATGAGGCTGATGATAGTGGCAGGAATCATCGTCTTCCATAGGTCATCAAAAGCCATCAGTGTTCCATATACTTTGTGTTACTCGACAGAGAACATAATCATCAGTCAGTAACGTGGGATCTGTGTTAACTAAATCCCTACAATAGGCTCTCCCCGCACCAACCTACCATATCCCACAGTCTCCCTTACCAAACTATACGAAGTATACCTTCCCTGTCTAATCCCTCACTCCCACTACATCCTAACACACTTATTCCTTCCAAATGTGCCCTCAACTACACCCCTTATCATTACTCATTACATTGATCCACCATTAAACACTCGACAACATCCCTCGCCACATTGCTTGGCCACCACACATCACCATCAGCACACCCAGCATCAATACACCCCTACCCTCCAGCAACACCCCCGCCACTACCCTGCCTCAATACCTCACTCTCTGAAACCCCTAAATTAGGTTTCCAGTAACCACGGGCCAGTGATTGTTCAAGGAGATTCCCTAATCTAATCTAGGGAGACCGAGTCTTAGATGTATAGCCTTTGTGAGGCGGCCAACTCTCCCTGCCTCCCTCCCTCCCTCCCTCCATCCCTGCACCAACCTATACATTCCTTAGTAGCTTCCGGCCGTCCTAATGGCCGACCCACAACCTTCACCTCCTTCTTCACTATTTCCTGCTTCCCCTCTGACCAATCTCTCTCCTCCCTCATCGCCATGATCTCTCTCCCTCTCAACTCTTTTACTACCCCTCGATCCTGCGTCTCATTTCTCGCCCCCTTTACCTTAACCTAAAAGACTATTCCACCTTCTGCACTCGCTACTCCCTTTCTTCTCCCTCAGCTTCTCTCCGCCCTGGCTGCCAGCCCAGGATGGCCTTCCTTTACTTTCTATCGCAACGCTCTCTCCCCTCAGTCGCCTTCACCCTCAAGTTTCGTCCATCCCGAGGCTAACCTCATCCTCTTACTCACATGCTTGCCTCACGGCCGTCCTCCCTCCAAATCATTCCAGCTCTGCACAGCCAGCGCCAGCCCATTACGTCGGGAGACGAGGACCATATTTGTGATTCTCTCTCTCTCTCTCTCTCTCTCTCTCTCTCTCTCTCTCTCTCTCTCTCTCTCTCTCTCTCTCTCTCTCTCTCTCTCTCTCTCTCTCTCTCTCTCTCTCTCTCTCGCTTCTCTACAAAAGACTACAACTCTTGATCTGCTATTGTTTATCACATCAGTTATAAGGCGTCACATTCCTCAAGCAAGTTCTCCACCTCTATTATATATATTTTGCTTTGCCGCTGTCTCCCGCATTTGCGAGGTAGCGGAAGGAGACAGACGAAAGAAATGGCCCAACCCACCCCCATACACATGTATATACATACACGTCCACACACGCAAATATACATACCCATACATCTCAATGTAAACATATATATACACACACAGACACATACATATATATCCATGCACACAATTCACACTGTCTGCCTTTATTCATTTCCATCGCCACCTCGCCACACATGGAATAACATCCCCTCCCGCCTCATGTGTGCGAGGTAACGCTAGGAAAAGACAACAAAGGCCCCATTCGCTCACACGCAGTCCCTAGCTGTCATGCAATAATGCCCGAAACCACAGCTCCCTTTCCATATCCAGGCCCCACACAACTTTTCATGGGTTACCCCAGACGCTTCACATGCCCTGATTCAATCCATTGACATCACGTCGACCCCGGTATACCACATCGATCCAATTCACTCTATTCCTTGCCCGCCTTTCACCCTCCTGAATGGTCAGGCCCCGATCACTCAAAATCTTTTTCACTCCATCTTTCCACCTCCAATTTGGTCTCCTACTTCTCCTCGTTCCCTCCACCTCCGACACATATACCCTCTAGGTCAATCTTTCCTCACTCATTCTCTCGAGGTGCCCAAACCATTTCAAAACACCCTCTTCTGCTCTCTCAACCACGCTCTTTTTATTTCCGCACACCTCTCTTACTCTTACATTACTTACTCGATGAAACCACCTCACATCACATATTGTCCTCAAACATCTCATTTTAAGCACATCCACCCTCCTGCGCACAACTCTATCCATAGCCCACGCCTCGCAACCATACAACATTGTTGGAACCACTATTCCTTCAAACATACCCATTTTTGCTTTCCGAGATAATGTTCTCGACTTCCACACATTCTTCAAGGCTCCCAGGATTTTCGCCCCCTCCCCCACCCTATGATTCACTTCCGCTTCCATGGTTCCATCCGCTGCCAGATCCACTCCCAGATATCTAAAACACTTTACTTCCTCCAGTTTTTCTCCATTCAAAATTGCCTCCCAATTGACTTGACCCTCAACCCTACTGTACCTAATAACCTTGCTCTTATTCACATTTACTCTTAACTTTCTTCTTTCACACACTTTACCAAACTTAGGCACCAGCTTCTGCAGTTTCTCACATGAATCAGCCACCAGCGCTGTATCATCAGCGAACAACAACTGACTCACTTCCCAAGCTCTCTCATCCCCAACAGACTTCGCACTTGCACCTCTTTCCAAAACTCTTGCATTCACCTCCCTGACAACCCCATCCATAAACAAATTAAACAACCATGGAGACATCACATACCCCTGCCGCAAACCTACATTCACTGAAAACCATTCACTTTCCTCTCTTCCTACACGTACATATGCCTTACATCCTCGATAAAAACTTTTCACTGCTTCTAACAACTTGCCTCCCACACCATATATTCTTAGTACCTTCCACAGAGCATCTCTATCAACACTATCATATGCCTTCTCCAGATCCAAAAATGCTACATACAAATCCACTTACTTTTCTAAGAATTTCTCACATACTTTCTTCAAAGCAAACACCTGATCCACACATCCTCTACCACTTCTGAAACCACACTGCTCTTCCCCAATCTGATGCTCTGTACATGCCTTCACCCTCTCACCCCCTTCACCCTCCGCCAATCCTCAGGCACCTCACCATAAATCGTACATACATTAAATAACCTTACCAACCAGTCAATAATGCAGTCACCCCCTTTTTTGATAAATTCCACTGCAATACCATCCAAACCTGCTGCCTTGCCGGCTTTCATCTTCCGCAAAGCTTTTACTACCTCTTCTCTGTTTACCAAATCATTTTCCCTAACCCTCTCACTTTGCACACCACCTCGACCAAAACACCCTATATCTGCCACTCTATCATCAAACACATTCAACAAACCTTCAAAATACTCACTCCATCTCCTTCTCACATCACCACTACTCGTTATCACCTGCCCATTAGCCCACTTCACTGAAGTTCCCATTTGCTCCCTTGTCTTACGCACTTTATTTACTTCCTTCCAGAACATCTTTTTATTCTCCCTAAATTTAACGATACTCTCTCACCCCAACTCTCATTTGCCATCTTTTTCACCTCTTGCACCTTTCTCTTGACCTCCTGTCTCTTTCTTTTATACATCTCCCACTCATCTGCAATTTTTCCCCGCAAAAATCGTCCAAATGCCTCTCTCTTCTCTTTCACTAATGATCTTACTTCTTGATCCCACCTTTCACTACCCTTTCTAATCAACCCACCTCCCACGCTTCTTATGCCACAAGCATCTTTTGCGCAAGCCATCACTGCTTCCGTAAATACATCCCATTCCTCCCCTACTCCCCTTACCTCCTTTGTTCTCACCTTTTTCCATTCTGTACTCAGTCTCTCCTGGTACTTCCTCACACAAGTCTCCTTCCCAACCTCACTTACTCTCACCACCCTCTTCACCCCAACATTCACTCTTCTTTTCTGAAAACCCATACAAATCTTCACCTTCGCCTCCACAAGATAATGATCAGACATCCCTCCAGTTGCACCTCTGAGCACATTAACATCGAAAACTCTCTCTTTCTCGCGCCTGTCAATTAACACATAATCCAATAGCGCTCTCTGGCCATCTCTCCTACTTACATACGTATACTTATGTATATCTCGCTTTTTAAACCTGGTATTCCCAATCACTAGTCCATTTTCAGCACATAAATCTACAAGCTCTTCACCATTTCCATTTACAACAATGAACACCCCATGCATACCAATTATTCCCTCAACTGCCACATTACTCACCTTTGCATTCAAATCACCCATCACTAAAACCCGGTCTTGTGCATCAAAACCACTAACACACTCATTTAGCTGCTCCCAAAACACTTGCGTCTCATGATCTTTCTTCTCATGCCCAGGTGCATATGTGCCAATAATCACCCATCTCTCTCCATCAACTTTCATTTTACCCATATTAATCTAGAATTTACTTTCTTACATTCTATCATATGCTCCCACAACTCCTGTTTCAGGAGTAGTGCTACTCCTTCCCTTGCTCTTGTCCTCTCACTAACCCCTGACTTTACTCCCAAGACATTCACAAACCACTCTTCCCCTTTACCCTTAAGCTTCGTTTCACTCAGAGCCAAAACATCCAGCTTCCTTTCCTCAAACATACTACCTATCTCTTCTTTTTTTCACATCTTGGTTACATCCACACACATTTAGACACCTCAATCTGAGCCTTCGAGGAGGATGAGCACTCCCAGCGTGAGTCCTTCTTCTGTTTCCCCTTTTAGAAAGTTAAAATACAATGAGGTGAGTTTCTGGCTCCCCGCTCCCGTCTCCTTTAGTCGCCTTCTACGACACGTGAGGAATGCGTGGGAAGTATTCTTTCTCCCCTATCCCCAGGGATAACATATATATATATATATATATATATATATATATATATATATATATATATATATATATATATATATATATATATATATATATATATATGATTCATGTGAGAAACTGCAGAAGCTGGTGACTGAGTTTGGTAAAGTGTGTGGAAGAAGAAAGTTGAGAGTAAATGTGAATAAGAGCAAGGTTATTAGGTACAGTAGGGGTGAGGGTCAAGTCAATTGGGAGGTGAATTTGAATGGAGAAAAACTGGAGGAAGTGAAGTGTTTTAGATATCTGGGAGTGGATCTGTCAGCGGATGGAACCATGGAAGCGGAAGTGGATCATAGGGTGGGGGAGGGGGCGAAAATTTTGGGAGCCTTGAAAAATGTGTGGAAGTCGAGAACATTATCTCGGAAAGCAAAAATGGGTATGTTTGAGGGAATAGTGGTTCCAACAATGTTGTATGGTTGCGAGGCGTGGGCTATGGATAGAGATGTGCGCAGGAGGATGGATGTGCTGGAAATGAGATGTTTGAGGACAATGTGTGGTGTGAGGTGGTTTGATCGAGTAAGTAACGTAAGGGTAAGAGAGATGTGTGGAAATAAAAAGAGCGTGGTTGAGAGAGCAGAAGAGGGTGTTTTGAAATGGTTTGGGCACATGGAGAGAATGAGTGAGGAGAGATTGACCAAGAGGATATATGTGTCGGAGGTGGAGGGAACGAGGAGAAGAGGGAGACCAAATTGGAGGTGGAAAGATGGAGTGAAAAAGATTTTGTGTGATCGGGGCCTGAACATGCAGGAGGGTGAAAGGAGGGCAAGAAATAGAGTAAATTGGAGTCATGTGGTATACAGGGGTTGACGTGCTGTCAGTGGATTGAAGCAAGGCATGTGAAGCGTCTGGGGTAAACCATGGAAAGCTGTGTAGGTATGTATATTTGCGTGTGTGGACGTGTGTATGTACATGTGTATGGGGGGGGGGGTTGGGCCATTTCTTTCGTCTGTTTCCTTTGCGCTACCTCGCAGACGCGGGAGACAGCGACAAAGTATAAAAAAAAAAAAAAAAAAAAAAAAAAAAAAAAATATATATATGTTCGCTGATGATACAGCGCTGGTGGCTGATTCGTGTGAGAAACTACAGAAGCTGGTGACTGAGTTTGGAAAAGTGTGTGGAAGAAGAAAGTTAAGAGTAAATGTGAATAAGAGCAAGGTTATTAGGTACAGTAGGGTTGAGGGTCAAGTCAATTGGGAGGTGAGTTTGAATGGAGAAAAACTGGAGGAAGTGAAGTGTTTTAGATATCTGGGAGTAGATCTGGCAGCGGATGGAACCATGGAAGCGGAAGTGGATCATAGGGTGGGGGAAGGGGCGAAAATCCTGGGGGCCTTGAAGAATGTGTGGAAGTCGAGAACATTATCTCAGAAAGCAAAAATGGGTATGTTTGAAGGAATAGTGGTTCCAACAATGTTGTATGGTTGCGAGGCGTGGGCTATGGATAGAGTTGTGCGCAGGAGGATGGATGTGCTGGAAATGAGATGTTTGAGGACAATGTGTGGTGTGAGGTGGTTTGATCGAGTGAGTAACGTAAGGGTAAGAGAGATGTGTGGAAATAAAAAGAGCGTGGTTGAGAGAGCATAAGAGGGTGTTTTGAAGTGGTTTGGGCACATGGAGAGGATGAGTGAGGAAAGATTGACTAAGAGGATATATGTGTCGGAGGTGGAGGGAACAAGGAGAAGAGGGAGACCAAATTGGAGGTGGAAAGATGGAGTGAAAAAGATTTTGTGTGATCGGGGCCTGAACATGCAGGAGGGTGAAAGGAGGGCAAGGAATAGAGTGAATTGGAGCGATGTGGTATACCGGGGTTGACGTGCTGTCAGTGGATTGAAGCAGGGCATGTGAAGCGTCTGGGGTAAACCATGGAAAGCTGTGTAGGTATGTATATTTGCGTGTGTGGAAGTATGTATATACATGTGTATGGGGGGGGGTTGGGCCGTTTCTTTCGTCTGTTTCCTTGCGCTACCTCGCAAACGCGGGAGACAGCGACAAAGTATAAGAAAAAAAAATATATGTTTATATATATATATGAAAAATGTAAGACATAATTTAGAAAACTGAAACTTCTAGCTGGAAATGAAATGAAAAATGAATGTCACATAATGGTTCAACCTCTGGCTATGGAAAAGGGAAATGTATAATTCATTAACACAAATGTCAATAGTAGTTTTCATCAATTTAAACACTGTATCAAACTGCCTGGTCCACTTCTCCTCTTATCATGAAACTTGAATATTGGCTTATGATGTTTCTCAATTGTCTTCACTATACAAAGTACAACCGTATCTTGGATACATGAGGGTAGGTAGTTGGTCATCCGCCATAATAAAGTCTTGACAGACCAAAAGTTTAACTGGACCTCAAGTTTTCCAGTACATTCATGAAAAACACCTTTTTGCTTTCCATCTCTATCACTCTGAAAAAAGATTGCTCCATTTGTTCACATTTCAATGAAAAAATAAGCTTCAATGTCTAAGCTACATTCTTTTCCATTTTCACTATTTTCTTGTCAGGGCACCATGTATGAAACTATCATGCCAGTAACACAACTATAAACATTTACTTCCCCTTTAAAAAGTTCTGGGGAAGTCTGTCTCCCGCGTTAGCGAGGTAGCGCAAGGAAACAGACGAAAGAATGGCCCAACCCGTCCACATACACATGTATATACATACACGTCCACACACGCAAATATGCATACCTATACATCTCAATGTACACATATATATACACACACAGACATATGTATATATACACATGTACATAATTCATACTGTCTGCCTTTATTTGTTCCCATCGCCACCTCGCCACACATGGAATGATAACCCCCTCCCCCCTCATGTGTGCGAGGTAGCGCCAGGAAAGACAGCAAAGGCCCCATTTATTGACACTCAGTCTCTAGCTGTCATGTAATAATGCACCGAAACCACAGCTCCCTTTCCACATCCAGGCCCCACAGAACTTTCCATGGTTTACTCCAGACGCTTCACATGCCCTGGTTAAATCCATTGACAGCACGTCGACCCCGGTATACCACATTGTTCCAATTCACTCTATTCCTTGCACGCCTTTCACCCTCCTGCATGTTCAGGCCCCTATCACTCAAAATCTTTTTCACTTCATCTTTCCACCTAAAATTTGGTCTCCCACTTCTCGTTCCCTCCACCTCTGACACATATATCCTCTTGATCAATCTTTCCCCACTCTTTCTCTCCATGTGACCAAACCATTTCAAAACACCCTCTTCTGCTCTCTCAACCACACTCTTTTTATTTCCACACATCTCTCTCACCCTTAGATTATTTACTCGATCAAACCACCTCACACCACATATTGTCCTCAAACATCTCATTACCAGCACATCCACCCTCCTGCGCACAACTCTATCCATAGCCCACGCCTCGCAACCATACAACATTGTTGGAACCACTATTCCTTCAACATACCCATTTTTGCTTTCCGAGATAATGTTCTCGACTTCCAAACATTCTTCAAGGCTCCCAGAATTTTCGCCCCCTCCCCCACCCTATGATTCACTTCCGCTTCCATGGTTCCATCCGCTGCCAGATCAACTCCCAGATATCTAAAACACTTCACTTCCTCCAGTTTTTCTCCATTCAAACTTACCTCCCAATTGACTTGACCCTCAACCCTACTGTACCTAATAACCTTGCTGTTATTCACATTTACTCTCAGCTTTCTTCTTTCACACACTTTACCAAACTCAGTCACCAGCTTCTGCAGTTTCGCACATGAATCAGCCACCAGCGCTGTATCATCAGCGAACAACAACTGACTCACTTCCCAAGCTCTCTCATCCACAACAGACTGCATACTTGCCCCTCTTTCCAAAACTATTGCATTCACCTCCCAAACAACCCCATCCATAAACAAATTAAACAACCATGGAGACATCACACACCCCTGCCGCAAACCTACATTCACTGAGAACCAATCACTTTCCTCTCTTCCTACACGTACACATGCCTTACATCCTCGATAAAAACTTTTCACTGCTTCTAACAACTTGCCTCCCACACCATATATTCTTAAAACCTTCCACAGAGCATCTCTATCAATTCTATCATATGCCTTCTCCAGATCGATAAATGCTACATACAAATCCATTTGTTTTTCTAAGTATTTCTCATATACATTCTTCAAAGCAAACACCTGATCCACATATCCTCTACCACTTCTGAAACCACACTGCTCTTCCCCAATCTGATGCTCTGTACACGCCTTCACCCTCTCAGTCAATACCCTCCTATATAATTTACCAGGAATACTCAACAAGCTTATATCTCTGTAATTTGAGCACTCACTCTTATCCCCTTTGCCTTTGTACAATGGCACTATGCAAGCATTCCGCCAATCCTCAGGCACCTCACCATGAGTCATACATACATTAAATAACCTTACCAACCAGTCAATAATGCAATCACCCCCTTTTGTAATAAATTCCACTGCAATACCAACCAAACCTGCTGCTTTGCCGGCTTTCATCTTCCGTTAAGATTTTACTACCTCTTCTCTATTTACCAAATCATTTTCACTAACCCTCTCACTTTGCACACAACCTCGACCAAAACACCCTATATCTGCCACTCTATCATCAAACACATTCAACAAACCTTCAAAATACTCACTCCATCTCCTTCTCACATCTACACTCCTTGTTATCACCTCCCCATTAGCCCCCTTCACTGAAGTTCCCATTTTCTCCCTTGTCTTACGCACTTTATTTACCTCCTTCCAAAACTTCTTCTTATTCTCCCTGAAATTTAATGATACTGTCTTACCCCAACTCTCATTTGCCCTCTTTTTCACCTCTTGTACCTTTCTCTTGACCTCCTGCCACTTTTTTTTATACCTCTCACACTCATTTGCATTTTTTCCCTGCAAAAATCGTTCCAATGCCTCTCTCTTCTCTTTCACTAATAATCTTACTTCTTCATCCCACCACTCACTACCTTTTCTAATCAACCCACCTCCCACGCTTCTCATGCCACAAGAATCTTTTGCGCAAGCCATCACTGCTTCCCTAAATACATCCCATTCCTCCCCCACTCCCCTTACCTCTTTTGTTCTCACCTTTTTCCACTCTGTACTCAGTCTCTCCTGGTACTTCCTCACACAAGTCTCCTTCCCAGCCTCACTTACTCTCACACTCTCTTCACCCCAACATCGTCTCTTCTTTTCTGAAAACCCCCACAAATCTTCACCTTCGCCTCCACAAGATAATGATCAGACATCCCTCCAGTTGCACCTCTCAGCACATTAACATCCAAAAGTCTCTCTTTCGTGCGTCTATCAATTAACACGTAATCCAATAACGCTCTCTGGCCATCTCTCCTACTTACATACGTATACTTATGTATATCTCGCTCTTTAAACCAGGTATTCCCAATCACCAGTCCTTTTTCAGCACATAAATCTGCAAGCTCTTCACCATTTCCATTTACAACACTGAACACTCCATGTATACCAATTATTCCCTCAACTGCCACATTACTCACCTTTGCATTCAAATCACCCATCACTATAACCCGGTCTTGTGCATGATAACCACTAACACACTCATTCAGCTGCTCCGAAAACACTTGCCTCTCGTGATCTTTCTTCTCATGCCCAGGTGCATATGCACCAATAATCACCCATCTCTCTCCATCAACTTTCAGTTTTACCCATATCAATCTAGAATTTACTTTCTTACGCTCTATCACATACTCCCACAACTCCTGATCCAGGAGTAGTGCTACTCTTACCCTTGCTCTTGTCCTCTCACTAACCCCTGACTTTACTCCCAAGACATTCCCAAACCACTCTTACCCTTTACCCTTTAGCTTCATTTCACTCAGAGCCAAAACATCCAGCTTCCTTTCCTCAAACATACTAAACAAACATCGCTCCTTTTTTCTTATCTTGGTTACATCCACACACATTTAGACACCCCAGTCTGAGCCTTCGAGGAGGATGAGCACTCCTAGCGTGACTCCCTCTTCTGTTTCCCCTTTTAGAAATTAAAATACAAGGAGGGGAGGGTTTCTGGCCCCCCGCTCCCGTCCCCTTTAGTCGCCTTCTACGACACGTGAGGAATGCGTGGGAAGTATTCTTTCTACCCTATTCCCAGGGATATATATATATATATATATATATATATATATATATATATATATATATATATATATATATGAATATATATATATATATATATATAAATATATATATATATATATATATATATATATATATATATATATATATATATATATATATATATATATATATATATATATATATATATATATATATATATATATATATATCTGGGAGTGGATCTGGCAACGAATGGAACCATGGAAGCGGAAGTGAATCATAGGTTGGGGGAGGTGGCGAAAATCCTGGGAGCCTTGAAGAATGTTCGGAAGTCGAGAACATTATCTCGGAAAGCAAAAATGGGTATGTTTGAAGGAATAGTGGTTCCAACAATGTTGTATTGTTGCGAGGCGTGGGCTATGGATAGAGTTGTGCGCAGGAGGTTGGATGTGCTGGAAATGAGATGTTTGAGGACAATATGTGGTGTGAGGTGGTTTGATCGAGTAAGTAATGTAAGGGTGAGAGAGATGTGTGGAAATAAAAAGAGTGTGGTTGAGAGAGCAGAAGAGATTGTTTTGAAATGGTTTGGTTACATGGAGAGAATGAGTGGGAAAGATTGACCAAGAGGATATATGTGTCAGAGGTGGAGGGAACGAGGAGAAGTGGGAGACCAAATTGGAGGTGGAAAGATGGAGTGAAAAAGATTTTGAGTGATCGGGGCCTGAACATGCAGGAGGGTGAAAGGCGTGCAAGGAATAGAGTGAATTGGAACGATGTGGTATGCCGGGGTCGACGTGCTGTCAGTGGATTGAACCAGGACATGTGAAGAGTCTGGGTAATCCATGGAAGTGTGTGGGGCCTGGATGTGGAAAGGGAGCTGTGGTTTCGGTGCATTATTACATGACAGCTAGAGACTGAGTGTGAACGAATGGGGCCTTTGGTGTTTTTCTTAGCGCTACCTCGCACACATGATGGGGGAGGGGGTTGTTATTCCATATGTGTCGAGGTGGCGATGGGAACAGATAAAGGCAGACAGTATGAATTATGTACATGTGTATATATGTATATGTCTCTGTGTGTATATATATGTGTACATTGAGATGTATAGGTGTGTGTATTGTGCGTGTGTGAACATGTATGTATATACATGTGTATGTGGGCTGGTTGGGCCATTCTTTCGTCTGTGTCCTTGCGCTACCTCGCTAACGCGGGAGACAGCGACAAAGCAAAATAAATAAATAAATGAGTAAATAAATATATATATATATATATGGGGAGGTGATAACAAGTAGTGGTGATGTGAAATGGAGATGGAGTGAGTGTTTTGAAGGTTTGTTGAATGTCTTTGATGATAGAGTGGCAGATATAGGGTTTTTTGGTCGAGGTGGTGTGCAAAGTGAGAGGGTTAGGAAAAAAGATTTGGTAAACAGAGAAGAGGTAGTAAAAGCTTTGCGGAAGATGAAAGCCGGCAAGGCAGCAGGTTTGGATAGTATTGCAGTGGAATTTATAAAAAAAGGAGGTGACTGTATTATTGACTGGTTGGTAAGTTTATTTAATATATGTATGACTCATGGTGAGGTGCCTGAGGATTGGCGGAATGCGTGCATAGTGCCATTGTACAAAGGCAAAGGGGATAAGAGTGAGTGCTCAAGTTACAGAGGTATAAGTTTGTTGAGTATTCCTGGCAAATTATATGGGAGGGTATTGATTGAGAGGGTGAAGGCATGTACAGAGTATCAGATTGGGGAAGAGCAATGTGGTTTCAGAAGTGGTAGAGGTTGTGTGGATCAGGTTTTTGCTTTGAAGAATGTATGTGAGAATTACTTAGAAAAGCAAATGGATTTGTATGTAGCATTTATGGATCTGGAGAAGGCATATGATAGAGTTGATAGAGATGCTCTGTGGAAGGTATTAAGAATATATGGTGTGGGAGGCAAGTTGTTAGAAGCAGTGAAAAGTTTTTATCGAGGTTGTAAGGCATGTGTACCTGTAGGAAAAGAGGAAAGTGATTGGTTCTCAGTAAATGTAGGTTTGCGGCAGGGGTGTGTGATGTCTCCATAGTTGTTTAATTTGTTTATGGATGGGGTTTTTAGGGAGGTGAATGCAAGAGTTTTGGAAAGAGGGTCAAGTATGAAGTCTGTTGCGGATGAGAGAGCTTGGGAAGTGAGTCAGTTGTTGTTCGCTGATGATACAGCGCTGGTGGCTGATTCATGTGAGAAACTGCAGAAGCTGGTGACTGAGTTTGGTAAAGTGTGTGAAAAAAGAAAGTTAAGAGTAAATGTGAATAGCAGCAAGGTTATTAGGTACAGTAGGGTTGAGGGTCAAGTCAATTGGGAGGTAAGTTTGAATGGAGAAAAACTGGATGAAGTAAAGTGTTTTAGATATCTGGGAGTGGATCTGGCAGCGGAAGGAACCATGGAAGCGGAAGTGGATCATAGGGTGGGGGAGGGGGCGAAAATTCTGGGAGCCTCGAAGAATGTGTGGAAGTCGAGAACATTACCTCGAAAAGCAAAAATGGGTATGTTTGAAGGATTAGCTGTTCCAACAATGTTGTATGGTTGCGAGGCGTGGGCTATGGATAGAGCTGTGCGCAGGAGGATGGATGTGCTGGAAATGAGATGTTTGAGGACAATGTGTGGTGTGAAGCGGTTTGATCGAGTAAGTAACGTAAGGGTAAGGGAGATGTGTGGAAATAAAAAGAGCGTGGTTGAGAGAGCAGAAGAGGGTGTTTTGAAATGGTTTGGTCACATGGAGAGAATGAGTGAGGAAAGATTGACCAAGAGGATATATGTGTCGGAGGTGGAGGGAACGAGGAGAAGTGGGAGACCAAATTGGAGGTGGAAAGATGGAGTGAAAAAGATTTTTTGTGATCGGGGCCTGAACATGCAGGAGGGTGAAAGGAGGGCAAGGAATAGAGTGAATTGGATCGATGTGGTATACCGGGGTTGACGTGCTGTCAGTGGATTGAATCGGGGCATGTGAAGCGTCTGAGGTAAACCATATAAAGCTGTGTAGGTATGTATATTTGCGTGTGTGGACGTATGTATATACATGTGTATATATATATATATATATATATATATATATATATATATATATATATATATATATATATATATATATATATATATATATATATATATATATATATATATATATATATATATATATATATATATATATATATATATATATATATATTTCTTTTCTTTCAAACTATTCGCCATTTCCCACGTTAGCGAGGTAGCGTTAAGAACAGAGGACTGGACCTTTAAGGGAATATCCTGGCCCCCTTCTCTGTTCCTTCTTTTGCAAAATTAAAGAAAATTACAGGGGAGGATTTCCATCCACCCGCTCCCTCCCCTTTAAGTCGCTTTCTACAACATGCAAGGAATACATGGGAAGTATTCTTTCTCCCCTATCCCCAGGGATAAATCCCTAATAATACTTTAGAATATAATGTTATCAAATTTAGTTAAAATAAATCTGCTGCTTTCCCACAAAAGCCAAAAAGTTATGTATAAAGCCAATAAGGATTCAGTCAATCCTTTTTTGTGAACACAAGGAAAAATACGAAACAATTATTCATTCACATGTTGTTGTTATTTTGAAATGCAAATGCATCATATTCTTCTGACTTAAAGTTTGGAGCGTGTCAGCCTGTCAAAGTCTTGAACTTTGCATTGAGCTGCAGGGATGATCATCACATTAATAAGTGAAGCCTTTTTTTCCTCTTCAAGAGCCTGACTAACTGCCTCTTGCAGTTCAGGGACAGACTCAAAGAAGAAACCAGTTTCACTGAACATTGAAGCCATGCATTCATAGTGTACAGTTGGGAGAAGTGATGTTGGTGGATTTGCAATAGCAGCATCCATTCCATCTCTTATTTCATTGAGCAGTTCCTTGTCCAAACCACTGTAGATGCCATTATTGTTTACAATGATGACTATGATGGGTAGTTTTTAGCGGTAAATTGTTTCCATTTCCATACCACTAAAACCAAAAGCAGAATCTCCTTTAACACATATGATTCGCTTGCCTGGAGCATGGTCTTGTGCCAATAAGGCTGCTGCAATGGCATAACCAAGACCAACACCCATTTGTACCAAAAGTACCTGCATCCAGTCTGTGGCGCGGAAATTTGTTGAGCAAAATAGTCCGTCCAATGTCCATGGTATTGACTCCTTCACTGACAATAATACAATCATGTGGTAACAGCTGGTGCAGGTGATGAAGTACTGCGTAGTACTTCAAAGGTTCTGAAATATCCTGGGCCATTTTAGTACTAATGCTTTTGTTGTCCTGCACTTTCTTTTGAAGTTGAGACCACCAAGGTGAGTGTGAGGCAACAAGAGTTCCTGGTACTGCTTCTTGGAGCTGGCCACAAACTGCCCTTAAGTCACCTAGCAAAACAACACTTCCATTCACACTGTTGTGGAACTCCTCAGAACATAAATCCACATGTATAAACTTTACATCTGATGCATATCGTGGAGGGCGACCAAAATGAAGAGTCCAATTCAATCTTGCTCCAAGAGGCAGAATCACATCAGCCTCCAACAATGCTTTGGTGCGAGCAGGAGCCACACACAAAGGGTGGTCATCGGGTACAACTCCTTTGCCCATTGGTGTAGGTAAGAAGGGTATACCAGTCTTTTCTAACAAACAATGGATCTGTTCTTCAGCACGGGCATAGGCAGCACCCTTCCCTACCACCACCAGAGGACGCTGAGCACCACAAAGCAGTGCAACTGCCTCCAAGACGGAGTCTGTTGATGCTAGAGATATTGGAGGTGGGGGACACTTGGGATGCTGAAAAATCAGTGACTCATCTACTCTCTCAGCTATGAGATTTCCAGGTAAATCTAGGTATGCAGCACCGGCTCGTCCATAAATTGTGCACTTAATAGCTTTTCCCACGTGGTATGGTATAGTATCAATTCTTGGAGGTCGGGCTGAGTATTTGCAATAGATGCCACATGACTCAACCTGTGGACACTCCTGAAAGGCCCCTAGGCCTTCTTGCTCTTGGTCACTGGAGCCACCAATCACCAACAATGGCCAGCAGTTTGTCTGAGCATTTGCCAAACCTCCAATTGTGTGGAGAAGTCCTGGACCTAACAAAACCAAACACACCCCAGGCATTCCCGTCAAGTAACCTATAGCTTGGGCAGCATAGCATGTAGCTTGTTCATTACGCATCCCAATGTACTTAATACCTGCTTGCTGAGCTGCCACTTCTGTTTCGACAACAGGAATTCCCACTATTCCAAACATATATCTAACACCTTGCTGAACAAGAGCATCCACTAGAACATGAGCACCATCAGTTTCTTCCCCAGACACACACAGACATATACATATACACACATGTACATAATTCATACTGTCTGCCTTTATTTATTCCCATCGCCACCTCGCCACACATGGAATAACAACCCCCTCCCCCCTCGTGTGTGCGAGGTAGCGCTAGGAAAAGACAACAAAGGCCACATTCGTTCACACTCAGTCTCTAGCTGCCATGTAATAATGCACCGAAACCACAGCTCCCTTTCCACATCCAGGTCCCACACAACTTTCCATGGTTTACCCCAGACGCTTCACAAGCCCTAGTTCAATCCATTGACAGCACGTCGACCCCGGTATACCACATCGTTCCAATTTACTCTATTCCCTGCACGCCCCTCGCCCTCCTGCATGTTCAGGCCCCGATCACTCAAAATTTTTTTCACTCCATCTTTCCACCTCCAATTTGGTCTCCCACTTCTCCTCGTTCCCTCCACCTCTGACACATATATCCTCTTGGTCAATCTTTCCTTACTCATTCTCTCCATGCGGATTACGTGTTAATTGATAGGCGCGCAAAAGAGAGACTTTTGGATGTTGAAAAGAAGAGAGAATGTTGGGGTGAAGAGAGTGGTGAGAATATGTGAGCTTGGGAAAGAGACTTGTGTGAGGAAGTACCAGGAAAGACAGAGTGCAAAATGGAAAAAGGTTAGAGCAAACGACGTACGGGGAGTGGGGGAGGAATGGGATGTATTTAGGGAAGTAGTGATGGCTTGCACAAAAGATGCTTATGGCATAAGAAGCATGGGAGGTGGGCAGATTAGAAAGAGGAGTGAGTGGTGGGATGAAGAAGTAAAATTATTAGTGAAAGAGAAGACAGAGGCATTTGGACGAGTCTTGCAGGGAAATAGTGCAGATGACTAGGAGATGTATAAAAGAAAGAGGCAAGAGGTCAAGAGAAAGGTGCAAGAGGTGAAAAAGAGGGCAAATGAGATTTGGGGTGAGACAGTATCATCAAATTTTAGGGAAAATAAAAATATGTTTTGGAAGGAGGTAAATAGAATGCGTAAAACAAGAGAACAAATGGAAACATCGGTGAGAGGGCTAATGGGGAGGTGATAACAAGTAGTGGTGATGTGAGAAGGAGATGGAGTGAGTATTTTGAAGGTTTGTTGAAAGTGTTAGATGATAGAATGGCAGATATAGGATGTTTTGGTCAGGGTGATGTGCGAAGTTAGAGGGTTAGGGAGAATGATTTGGTAAACAGTGAAGAGGTAGTGAAAGCTTTGCGGAAGATGAAAGATGGCAAGGCAGCGGGTTTCGATGGTATTGCAGTGGAATTTATTAAAAACTGAGTGACTGTGTTGTTGACAGGTTGGTGAGGATATTTAATGTATGTATGACTCATGGTGAGGTGCCTGAGGATTGACGGAATGCATACATAATGCCATTGTACAAAGGCAAAGGGGATAAAACTGAGTGCTCAAATTACAGAGATAGGCATTTGGAAGATTTTTGCAGAGAAATAATGGCAAAGACTGGGAGATGTATAAAAAGAAAGAGGCAGGAGGTCAAGGGAAGGATGCAAGAGGTGAAAAGAGGGCAAATGAGAGTTGGGGTGAGAGAGTATCATTATATTTTATGGAGAATAAAAAGGTGTTTTGGAATGAGGAATGTAAGTGCGTAAGACAAGCGAACACATGGGAACATCAGTGAAGGGGGCTAATGGGGAAGTGATAACAAGTGATGGTGATGTGAGAATTAGATGAAGTGAGAATTTTTGAAGGTTTATTGAATGTGTTTGATGATAGAGTGGCAGATATAGGGTGTTTTCGTCGAGGTGGTGTGCAAAGTGAGAGGGTTAGCGAGAATAATTTGGTACACAGAGAAGAGGTAGTAAAAGCTTTGCAGAAGATGAAAGCCGGCGGGATGAAAGTCTTCTTTCAGCAGATAAATCTACAAGCTCTTCACCATTTCCATTTACAACACTGAACACCCCAAGTACACCAATTATCCCTCAACTGCCACATTCCTCAGCCTCTGCATTCAAATTACCCATCACTATAACCACGTCTCGTGCATCAAAATTACTGACACTCACTCAGTTGCTCCCAAAACACTTGCCTCTCATGATCTTTCTTCTCATGCCCAGGTGCATATGCACCAATAATCACCCATCTCTGTCCATCCACTTTCAGTTTTAACCACATCAATCTAGAGTTTACTTTCTTACACTCTATCACATAACCCCCAATCCTGTTTCATGGGTAGTGCTACTCCTTCCCTTGCTATTGTCCTCTTACTGACCCCTGATTTTTATCCCAAGACATTCCCAAACCATTCTTCCCCTTTACCCTTGAGCTTCATTTCACCCAGAGCCAAAAAATCCGGTTCTTTCTCAAATATATTACCTATCTCTCCTTTATATATATATAAATATATATATATATATATATATATATATATATATATATATATATATATATATATATATATATATATACATATATATATATATATATATATATATATATATATATATATATATATATATATATATATATATGTATATATATATATATATATATATATATATATATATATATATATATATATATATATATATATATATATATATATATATATATATATATATATATATATATATATATATATATATATATATATATATATATATATATATATATATATATATATATATATATATATATATATATATATATATATATATGTATATATATATATATATATACATATATATATATATATATATATATATATATATATATATATATATATATATATATATATATATATATATATATATATATATATATATATATATATATATATATATATATTTAATGTATATATGACTCATGGCGAGGTATGAAAGGATTGGAGGAATGCTTGCATAGGGCCATTGTACAAAGGCAAAGGGGATAAAAGTGAGTTCTCAAATCATAGAAATATAAGTTTGTTGAGTATTCCTGGGAAAATATATTGGCGGGTATTGATTGAGAGGGTGAAATCATGTACAGAGCATCAGAATGGGGAAGAGCAGTGTGGTTTCAGAAGTGGTAGAGGATATGTGGATCAGGTGTTTCCTTTGAAGAATGTATGTAAGAAATACTGAGAAAAGCAAATGGATTTGTATGTAGCATTTATGCATCTGGAGAAGGCATATGACAGAGTTGATAGAGATGCTCTGTGGAAGATATTAAGAATATGTAGGGTGGAAGGAAAGTTGTTAAATGCAGTGAAAAGTTTTTATCAAGGATGTCGGCATGTGTACGTACAGGAAGAGAGGAAATTGATTGGTTCTCAGTGAATGTAGGTTTGCAGCAGTGGTGTTTGATGTCACCATGGCTGTTTAATTTGTTTATGGATGGGGTTTTTAGGGAGGTGAATGTAAGAGTCTTGGATAGAGGGGAAAGTATGAAGTCTGTTGTGGATGAGAGGGCTTGGGAAGTGAGTCAGTTGTTGTTCGCTGATGATACAGCGCTGGTGACTGATTCGTGTGAGAAACTGCAGAGGCTGGTGACTGAGTTTGGGAAAGTGTGTGAAAGAAGAAAGCTGAGAGTAAATGTGAATAAGAACAAGATTATTAGGTACAGTAGGGTTGAGGGACAAGTAAATTGGGAGGTAAGTTTGAAAAATGGAGAGAAACTGGAGGAAGTGATTTGTTTTAGATATCTGGGAGTGGATTTGGCAGCGGAGCGAACCATGGAAACGGAGGTGAATCATAGGATGGGGGAGGGGTCGAATGTTCTGGGAGCGTTGAAGAATGTGTGGATGTCGAGAACACTATCTCGGAAAGCAAAAATGGGTATATTTGAAGGAATTGTGGTTCCAACAGTATTATATGGTTGTAGGCGTGGGCTATAGTTAGAGTTGTCAGGAGGAGGTGGATGTGCTGGAAATGAGATGTTTGAGGACAATATGTGGTGTGAGGAGGTTTGATTGAGTAAGTAATAATAAAGTAAGAGAGATGTGTGGAAAGAAAAAGAGTGTGGTTGAGAGAGCAGAAGAGAGTGTTTTGAAATGGTTTGGTCACATGGAGACAATGATTAAGGAAAGATTGACCAAGAGGATATATGTGTCAGAAGTGGACGGAACGAGGAGAAGTGGGGGACCAAATTCGAGGTGGAAAGATGGAGCGAAAAAGATTTTGAAGGATCGGGGCCTGGACATGCAGGAGGATGAAAGGCGTGCAAGGAATAGAGTGAATTGGGACGATGTGATATACCGGGGTCGACGTGCTGCCAATAGATTGAATCAGTGCATGTGAAGCGTCTGAAGTAAACCATGGAAAGTTCTGTGGGATCTTGATGTGGAAGGGGAGCTGTGGTTTCGGTGCATTATTACATGACAGCTAGAGGCTGAGTGTGAACGAATGAGGCCTTTGTTGTCTTTTCCTAGCGCTACCTCGCGCATGTGAGGGAGGAGGGGATTCTTATTTTCATGTGTGGTCGGGTGGCGATGAGAATGAATAAGGACAGACAGTATGAATTATGTATATGTGTATATATGTATATGTCATTGTGTGTGTATATATATATGTATACGTTAAGATGTATAGGTATGTATATCTGCGTGTGTGGACGTGTATGTATATACATGTGTATGTGGGTGGGTTGGGCCATTCTTTCGTCTGTTTCCTTGCGCTACCTCTCTAACGCGGAAAAAGCGACAGAGCAAAATAAATAAAATAAATAAATATAAATATAATTTTTTTTTTTTTCATACTATTCGCTATTTCCCGCGATAGCGAGGTAGCGTTAAGAACAGAGGACTGGGCCTTTGAGGGAATATCCTCACCTGGACCTCTTCTCTGTTCCTTCTTTTGGAAAATTAAAAAAAAAAAAACGAGAGTGGAGGATTTCCAGCCCCCCGCTCCCTTCTCTTTTAGTCGCCTTCTACGACACGCAGGGAATACGTGGGAGGTATTCATATATATATATATATATATATATATATATATATATATATATATATATATATATATATATATATATATATATATATAATTTTTTTTTTTTACTTTGTCGCTGTCTCCCGCGTTAGCGAAGTAGCGCAAGGAAACAGACGAAAGAATGGCCTAACCCACCCACATACACATGTATATACATACACGTCCATACACGAAAATATACATACCTATACATCTCAATGTATACATATATATATATATATATATATATATATATATATATATATATATATATATATATATATATATATATATATATATATATATATATATATATATATACACACAGACATATACATATATACACATGTACATAATTCATACTGTCTACCTTTATTGATTCCCATTGCTACCTCGCCAAACATGGAATAACAACCCCTTCCCCCTCATGTGTGCGAGGTAGCGCTAAGAAAAGACAGCAAAGGCCCCATTCGTTCACACTCAGTCTCTAGCTGTCATGTAATAATGCACCGAAACAACAGCTCCCTTTCCACATCCAGGCCCCACAGAACTTTCTATGGTCTACCCCAGACGCTTCACATGCCCTGGTTCAATCCATTGACAGCACGTCGACCCCGGTATACCACATCGTTCCAATTCATTCTATTCCTTGCACACCTTTTACCCTCCTGCATGTTTAGGCCCCGTTCACTCAAAATCTTTTTCACTTCATCTTTCCACCTCCAATTTGGTCTCCCACTTCTCCTCGTTCCCCCCACCTCTGACACATATATCCTCTTGATCAATCTTTCCTCACTCATTCTCTCCATTTGACCAAACTATTTCAAAACACCCTCTCCTGCTCTCTCAACCACACTCTTTTATTTCCACACATCTCTCTTACCCTTACATTACTTACTCGATCACACCACCTCACACCACATATTGTCATCAAACATCTCATTTCCAGCACATCCACCCTCCTGCGCACAACTCTATCCATAGCCCACGCCTCGCAACCATACAAAATTGTTGGAACCACTATTCCTTCAAACATACCCATTTTTGCTTTCCGAGATAATGTTCTCGACCTCCAAACATTCTTCAAGGCTACCAGAGTTTTCGCCCCCTCCCCCACCTTATGATTCACTTCCGCTTCCATGGTTCCATCCTCTGCTAGATCCACTCCCAGATATCTAAAACACTTTACTTCCTCCAGTTTTTCTCCATTCAAACTTACCACCCAATTCACTTGACCCTCAACATACTGTACCTAATAACCTTGCTCTTATTCACATTTACTCTCAACTTTCTTCTTTCACACGCTTAACAAATTTCAGTCACCAGCTTCTGCAGTTTCTCAGCCGAATCAGCCACCAGCGCTGTATCATCAGCGAACAACAATTGTCTCACTTCCCAAGCTCTCTCATCCAAAACAGACTGCATACTTGCCCCTCTTTCAAAAACTCTTGGATCCACCTCCGTAACAACCCCATTCATAAAGAAATTAAAATAACCATGTAGACATCACACACCCCTGCCTCAAACCAACATTCACTGACAACCAATCACTTTCCTCTCTTCCTACACGTACACATGCCTTACATCCTCAATATAAACTTTTCACTTTTTCAAACAATTTACCTCCCACACCATATATTCTTAATACCTTCCATCGAGCATCTCTATCAACTCTATCATATGCCTTCTCCAGATCCATAAACGCTACATACAAATCGATTTGCTTTTCTAAGTATTTCTCACATACATTTTTCAAAGCAAACACCTGATCCACACCTCCTCTACCTCTTTTGAAACCACATTGCTCTTCCCCTGTCTGATGCTCAGTACATTCTTTCACCCTCTCAATCAATACACTCCCATATAATTTCCCAGAAATACTCAAAAAACTTATACCTCTGTAATTTGAGCACTCACTCTTATTCCCTTTGCCTTTGTACAGTTGCACTATGGAAGCATTTCGCCAGTCCTCAGGCACCTCACTATGAGTCATACATACATTAGATATCTTTACCAACCAATCAACAATACTGTCACCCCCTTATTTATTAAATCCCACTGCAATATCATGCAAACCCGCTGCCTTACCTACTTTCATCTTTCCGCAAAGCTTTTAGTACATCTTCTCCGTTTACCAAATCTTTCGTCCTAACCCTCTCAATTTGCACACCAATTCGACCAAAACACCCTATATCTGCCACTCTATTATCAAACACAATCAACAAACCTTCATAACAGTCACTCCATCTCCTTGTCACATCACCACTACTTGTTATCACCTCCCTATTAGCCCCTTCGCTGATGTTCCCAGTTGTTCCCTTGTCTTACGCATTTTATTTACCTCCATCCAAACATCTTTTTTATATTTCCTAAATCTTAATGATACTCTCTCTCCCCAACTCTCATTTGCTTTCTTTTTCGCCTCTTTCACCTTTCTCTTGACCTACTGCCTCTTTCTTTTATATATCTCTCGGTTATTTGCATTTTTCCCTGCAAAAATTGTCCTAATGCTTCTCCCTTCTCTTTCACTAATAATCTTACATCTTCATCCCACCACTAATTACCCTTTCTAATCTGCCCAACTCCCACGCTTCTCATGCCACGAGCATCTTTTGCAAAAGCCATAACTGCTTCCCTAAATACATCTCATTCCTCCTCCACTCCCCTTACGTCCTTTTTTCTCACCTTTTTTACATCCTCTACTCAGTCTCTCCTGGTACTTCCTCACACAAGATCCCTTCCCAAGCTCACTTACTCTCACCACTCTCTTCACCGCAATATTCTCTCTTCTTTTCTGAAAACCTCGACAAATCTTTACCTTCGCCTCCCCAAGATAATGATCAGACATCCCTCCAGTTGCACCTCTGAGCACATTAACATCCAAAAGTCTCTCTTTCGCGCGCCTATCAGTTAACACGTAATCCAATAATCCAATGGCCATCTCTCCTACTTACACAAGTATGCTTATGTATATTTCTCTTTTTAAACAAGGTATTTCCAATCACCAGTCCTTTTTCAGCATATATATCTACAACCTCTTCACCATTTCCATTTACAACAGTGAATACCCCATATACACAAATTTTTTCCGCAACTGCCACATTACTCACCTTTGCATTCAAATCACCCATCACTATAACCCGGTCTCGTGCATCAAAACCACTAACACACTCACTCCAATGCTCCCAAAAAAACCTTGTGTCTAATTATCTTTCTTCTCATGACCAGGTGCGTATGCACCAATAATCACCCAACTCTCTCCATCCACTTTCAGTTTTACCCATATCATTCTAGAGTTTACTTTCTTACGCTCTATCACATACTCCCAACATTCCTGGTTCCGGAGTAGTGCTACTCCTTCCCTTGCTCTTGTCCTCTCACTAAATCCTGACTTTAGTCCCAAGACATTCCCAAACCACTCTTCCCCTTTACCCTTGAGCTTCGTTTTACTCAGAGCCAAAACATAAAGGCTTGGTAGTATGTTTGAATACTACCAATTTCTCTTTTTTTCCTCATTTTGGTTATATCCACACACATTTAGACACCCCAATCTGAGCCTTCGAGGAGGATGAGCACACCCCGCATGACTCCTTTTTCTGGTTCCCTGTTTACAAACAGAAGTATATGTGCGAAAGAATACTTCCCATGCATTCCTCACGTGTCATAGAAGGTGATTAAAAGGGACAGGAGGAGGGGACTAGAAACCCCCTCCTCCTCGTATTTCAACTTTCTAAAAGGTAGTGCATATATATATATATATATATATATATATATATATATATATATATATATATATATATATATATATATATATATATATATATATATATATATATATATATATATATATATATATATATATATATATATATATAAGAAAGTTAAGAGTAAATGTGAATAAGAGCAAGGTCATTAGGTACAATAAGGTTGAGGGTCAAGTCAATTGGGAGGTAAGTTTGAATGGAGAAAAACTGGAGGAAGTAAAGTGTTTTAGATATCTGGGAGTGGATCTGGCAGCGGATGGAACCACGGAAGCGGAAATGGATCATAGGGTGGGGGAGGGGGCGAAAATCCTGGGAGCCTTGAAGAATGTGTGGAAGTCAAGAACATTATCTCGGAAAGAAAAAATGGGTATGTTTGAAGGAATAGTGGTTCCAACAATGTTGTATGGTTGCGAGGCGTGGGCTATGGATAGAATTGTGCGCAGAAGGATGGATGTGCTGGAAATGAGATGTTTGAGGACAATATGTGGTGTGAGGTGGTTTGATCGAGTAAGTAACGTAAGGGTAAGAGAGATGTGTGGAAATAAAAAGAGCGTGGTTGAGAGAGCAGAAGAGGGTGTTTTGAAGTGGTTTGGGCACATTGAGAGAATGAGTGAGGAAAGATTGACCAAGAGGATATATGTGTCGGAGGTGGTGGGAACGAGGAGAAGTGGGAGACCAAATTGGAGGGGGAAAGATGGAGTGAAAAAGATTTTGTGTGATCGGGGCCTGAACATGCAGGAGGGTGAAAGGAGGGCAAGGAATAGAGTGAATTGGATTGATGTGGTATACCGGGGTTGACGTGCTGTCAGTGGATTGAGTCAGGGCATGTGAAGCGTCTAGGGTGAACCATGGAAAACTGTGTAGGTATGTTTATTTGCGTGTGTGAACGTATGTATATACATGTGTATGGGGGTGGGTTGGGCCATTTCTTTCGTCTGTTTCCTTGCGCTACCTCGCAAACGCGGGAGACAGCGACAAAAAAAATATATATATATCCTCGATATATATATATATATATATATATATATATATATATATATATATATATATATATATATATATGTATATATATATATATATATACATATACATATATATATATATATATATATATATATATATATATATATATATATATATATATATATATATATATATATATATATATATATATATATATATATATATATATATATATATATATATTTATATATATATATATATATATATATATATATATATATATATATATATATATATATATATATATATATATATATTTATATATATATATATATATATATATATATATATATATATATATATATATATATATATATATGTATATATATATATATATATATATATATATATATATATATATATATATATATATATATATATATATATATATATATATATATATATATCGAGGATATATACATATCTTTTTTGTCGCTGTCTCCCGCGTTTGCGAGGTAGCGCAAGGAAACAGACGAAAGAAATGGCCCAACCCACACCCATACACATGTATATACATACATTCACACACGCAAATAAACATACCTACACAGTTTTCCATGGTTCAGCCCAGACGCTTCACATGCCCTGACTCAATCCACCGACAGCACGTCAACCCCGGTATACCACATCAATCCAATTTACTCTATTCCTTGCCCTCCTTTCACCCTGCTGCATGTTCAGGCCCCGATCACACAAAATCTTTTTCACTCCCATCTTTCCACCTCCAATTTGGTCTCCCACTTCTCCTCGTTCCCTCCACCTCCGACACATATATCCTCTTGGTCAATGTTTCCTCACTCATTCACTCCATATGCCCAATTCATTTCAAAACACCCTCTTCTGCTCTCTCAACCACGCTCTTTTTATTTCCACACATCTCTCTTACCCTTACGTTACTTACTCGATCAAACCACCTCACACCACACATTGTCCTCAAACATCTCATTTCCAGCACATCCATCCTCCTGCGCACAACTCTATCCATAGTCCACGCCTCGCAACCATACAACATTGTTGGAACCACTATTCCTTCAAACATACCCATTTTTGATTTCCGAGATAATGTTCTCGACTTCCACACATTCTTCAAGGCTCCCAGGATTTTCGCCCCCTCCCCCACCCTATGATCTACTTCCGCTTCCATGGTTCCATCCGCTGCCAGATCCACTCCCAGATATCTAAAACACTTTAATTCATCCATATATATATATATATATATATATATATATATATATATATATATATATATATATATATATATATATATATATATATATATATATATATATATATATTTTTTTTTTTCTGCTTTGTCGCTGTCTCCCGCGTTTGTGAGGTAGCGCAAGGAAACACACGAACTAAATGGCCCAACCCACCCCCATACACATGTATATACATACGTCCACACACGCAAATATACATACCTACACAGCTTTCCATGGTTTACCCCAGACGCTTCACATGCCTTGATTCAATCCACTGACAGCACGTCAACCCCGGTATGCCACATCGCTCCAATTCACTCTATTCCTTGCCCTCCTTTCACCCTCCTGCATGTTCAGGCCCCGATCACACAAAATCTTTTTTACTCCATCTTTCCACCTCCAATTTGGTCTCCCTCTTCTCCTCGATCCCTCCACCTCCGACACATATATCCTCTTGGTCAATCTTTCCTCACTCATTCTCTCCATGTGACCAAACCATTTCAAAACACCCTCTTCTGCTCTCTCAACCACGCTCTTTTTATTTCCACACATCTCTCTTACCCTTACGTTACTTACTCGATCAATCACCTCACACGACACATTGTCCTCAAACATCTCATTTCCAGCACATCCATCCTCCTGCGCACAACTCTATCCATAGTCCACGCCTCGCAACCATACAACATTGTTGGAACCACTATTCCTTCAAACATACCCATTTTTGCTTTCCGAGATAATGTTCTCGACTTCCACACATTCTTCAAGGCTCCCAGAATTTTCGCCCCCTCCCCCACCCAATGATCCACTTCCGCTTCCATGGTTCCATCCGCTACCAGATCCACTCCCAGATATCTAAAACACTTCACTTCCTCCAGTTTTTCTCCATTCAAACTCACCTCCCAATTGACTTGACCCTCAACCCTACTGTACCTAATAACCTTGCTCTTATTCACATTTACTCTTAACTTTCTTCTTTCACACACTTTATCAAACTCAGTCACCAGCTTCTGTAGTTTCTCACATGAATCAGCCACCAGCGCTGTATCATCAGCTAACAACAACTGACTCTCTTCCCAAGCTCTCTCATCCCCCACAGACTTCATACTTGCCCCTCTTTCCAAAACTCTTGCAATCACCTCCCTAACAACCCCATCCATAAACAAATTAAACAACCATGGAGACGTTAGACACCCCTGCCGCAAACCTACATTCACTGAGAACCAATCACTTTCCTCTCTTCCTACACGTACACATGCCTTACATCCTCAATAAAAACTTTTCACTGCTTCTAACAACTTGCCTCCCACACCATATATTCTTAATACCTTCCACAGAGCATCTCTATTAACTCTATCATATGCCTTCTCCAGATCCATAAATGCTACATACAAATCCATTTGCTTTTCTAAGTAATTCTCACATACATTCTTGAAAGGAAACACCTGATCCACACATCCTCTACCACTTCTGAAACCACACTGCTCTTCCCCAATCTGATGCTCTGTACATGCCTTCACCCTCTCAATCAATACCCTCCCATATAATTTGCCAGGAATACTCAACAAACTTATACCTCTGTAATTTGAGCACTCACTCTTATCCCCTTTGCCTTTGTACAATGGCACTATGCACGCATTCCGCCAATCCTCAGGCACCTCACCATGAGTCATACATACATTAAATAACCTTACCAACCAGTCAACAATACAGTCACCCCCTTTTTTAATAAATTCCACTGCAATACCATCCAAACCTGCTGCCTTGCCGGCTTTCATCTTCCGCAAAGCTTTTACTACCTCTCCTCTGTTTACCAAATGATTTTCCCTAACCCTCGCACTTTGCACACCACCTCGACCAAAACACCCTATATCTGCCAATCTATCATCAAACACATTCAACAAACCTTCAAAATACTCACTCCATCTCCTTCTCACATCACCACTACTTGTTATCACCTCCCCATTTGCGCCCTTCCCTGAAGTTCCGATTTGCTCCCTTGTCTTACGCACTTTATTTACCTCCTTCCAGAACATCTTTTTATTCTCCCTAAAATTTAATGATACTCTCTCACCCCAACTCTCATTTGCCCTTTTTTTCACCTCTTGCACCTTTCTCTTGACCTCCTGTCTCTTCATTTTATACGTTTCCCACTCAATTGCATTTTTTCCCTTCAAAAATCGTCCAAATGCCTCTCTCTTCTCTTTCACTAATACTCTTACTTCATCCCACCACTCACTACCCTTTCTAATCAACCCACCTCCCACTCTTCTCATACCACAAGCATCTTTTGCGCAATCCATCGCTGATTCCCTAAATACATCCCATTCCTCCCCCACTCCCCTTACTTCCATTGTTCTCACCTTTTTCCATTCTGTACTCAGTCTCTCCATATATATATATATGGAGAGAATGAGTGAGGAGAGATTGACCAAGAGGATATATGTGTCGGAGGTGGAGGGAACGAGGAGAAGAGGGAGACCAAATTGGAGGTGGAAAGATGGAGTGAAAAAGATTTTGTGTGATCGGGGCCTGAACATGCAGGAGGGTGAAAGGAGGGCAAGGAATAGAGTGAATTGGAGTCATGTGGTATACAGGGGTTGACGTGCTGTCAGTGGATTGAATCAAGGCATGTGAAGCGTCTGGGGTAAACCATGGAAACCTGTGTAGGTATGTATATTTGCGTGTGTGGACGTGTGTATGTACATGTGTATGGGGGGGGGGGGGTTGGGCCATTTCTTTCGTCTGTTTCCTTGCGCTACCTCGCAAACGCGGGAGACAGCGACAAAGTATAAAAAAAAAAAAAAAAAAAAAAATATATATATATATATATATATATATATATATATATATATATATATATATATATATATATATATATATATATATGTATGTATATAGCAGCTGAATGAGTGTGTTAGTGGTTTTGATGCACGAGACCGGGTTATAGTGATGGGTGATTTGAATGCAAAGGTGAGTAATGTGGCAGTTGAGGGAATAATTGGTATACATGGAGTGTTCAGTGTTGTAAATGGAAATGGTGAAGAGCTTGTAGATTTATGTGCTGAAAAAGGACTGATGATTGGGAATACCTGGTTTAAAAAGCGAGATATACATAAGTATACTTATGTAAGTAGGAGAGATGGCCAGAGAGCGTTATTGGATTACGTGTTAATTGACAGGCGTGCGAAAGAGAGACTTTTGGATGTTAATGTGCTGAGAGGTGCAACTGAAGGGATGTCTGATCATTGTCTTGTGGAGGCTAAGGTGAAGATTTGTATGAGTTTTCAGAAAAGAAGAGTGAATGTTGGGGTGACGAGTGTGGTGAGAGTAAGTGAGCTTGAGAAGGAAACCTGTGTGAGGAAGTACCAGGAGAGACTGAGTACAGAATGGAAAAAGGTGAGAACAATGGAAGTGGGGGAGTGGGGGAGGAATGGGATGTATTTAGGGAATCAGTGATGGATTGCGCAAAAGATGCTTGTGGCATGAGAAGAGTGGGAGGTGGGTTGATTGGAAAGGGTGGTGAGTGGTGGGATGAAGAAGTGGGAGTGTTGGTGAAAGAGAGGAGAGAGGCGTTTGGACGATTTTTGCAGGGAAAAAATGCAATTGAGTGGGAGATGTATAAAAGAAAGAGACAGGAGGTCAAGAGAAAGGTGCAAGAGGTGAAAAAAAGGGCAAATGAGAGTTGGGGTGAGAGAGTATCATTAAATTTTAGGGAGAATAAAAAGATGTTTCGGAAGGAGGTAAATAAAGTGCGTAAGACAAGGGAGCAAATGGGAACTTCAGTGAAGGGCGCAGGTGTGGAGGTGATAACAGGTAGTGGTGATGTGAGAAGGAGATGGAGTGAGTGTTTCGAAGGTTTGTTGAATGTGTTTGATGATAGAGTGGCAGATATAGGGTGTTTTGGTCGAGGTCGTGTGCAAGGTGGGAGGGTTGGGGAAAATGATTTGGTAAACGGAGAAGAGGTGGTGGGGGCTTTGCGGAAGATGAAAGCCGGCGGGGCAGCAGGTTTGGATCGTATTGCAGTGGAATTTATTAAAAGGGGGGGTGATTGTGTTGTTGACTGGTTGGTAAGGCTGTTTGATGTATGTATGACTCATGGTGAGGTGCCTGAGGATTGGCGGAATGCGTGAATAGTGCCATTGTACAAAGGCAAAGGGGATAAGAGTGAGTGCTCAAATTACAGAGGTATAAGTTTGTTGAGTATTCCTGGTAAATTATATGGGAGGGTATTGATTGAGAGGGTGAAGGCATGTACGGAGCATCAGATTGGGGAAGAGCAGTGTGGTTTCAGAAGTGGTGGAGGATGTGTGGATCAGGTGTTTGCTTTGAAGAATGTATGTGAGAATTACTTAGAAAAGCAAATGGATTTGTATGTAGCATTTATGGATCTGGAGAAGGCATATGATAGAGTTGAGAGAGATGCTCTGTGGAAGGTATTAAGAATATATGGAGTGGGAGGAAAGTTGTTAAAAGCAGTGAAAAGTTTTTATCGAGGATGTAAGGCATGTGTACCTGTAGGAAGAGAGGAAAGTGATTGGTTCTCAGTGAATGTGGGTTTGCGGAAGGGGTGTGTGATGTCTCCATGGTTGTTTAATTTGTTTATGGATGGGGTTGTTAGGGAGGTAAATGCAAGAGTTTTGGAAAGAGGGGCAAGTATGAAGTCTGTTGGGGATGAGAGAGCTTGGGAAGTGAGTCAGTTGTTGTTCGCTGATGATACAGCGCTGGTGGCTGATTCATGTGAGAAACTGCAGAAGCTGGTGACTGAGTTTGGTAAAGTGTGTGGAAGAAGAAAGTTAAGAGTAAATGTGAATAAGAGCAAGGTTATTAGGTACAGTAGGGTTGAGGGTCAAGTCAATTGGGAGGTGAGTTTGAATGGAGAAAAACTGGAGGAAGTAAAGTGTTTTAGATATCTGGAAGTGGATCTGGCAGCGGATGGAACCATGGAAGCGGAAGTGGATCATAGGGTGGGGGAGGGGGCGAAAATTCTGGGGGCCTTGAAGAATGTGTGGAAGTCAAGAACATTATCTCGGAAAGCTAAAATGGGTATGTTTGAAGGAATAGTGGTTCCAACAATGTTGTATGGTTGCGAGGCGTGGGCTATGGATAGAGTTGTGCGCAGGAGGATGGATGTGCTGGAAATGAGATGTTTAAGGACAATGTGTGGTGTGAGGTGGTTTGATCGAGTGAGTAACGTAAGGGTAAGAGAGATGTGTGGAAATAAAAAGAGCGTGGTTGAGAGAGCAGAAGAGGGTGTTTTGAAGTGGTTTGGGCACATGGAGAGGATGAGTGAGGAAAGATTGACCAAGAGGATATATGTGTCGGAGGTGGAGGGAACAAGTAGAAGAGGGAGACCAAATTGGAGGTGGAAAGATGGAGTGAAAAAGATTTTGTGTGATCGGGGCCTGAACATGCAGGAGGGTGAAAGGAGGGCAAGGAATAGAGTGAATTGGATCGATGTGGTATACCGGGGTTGACGTGCTGTCAGTGGATTGAATCAAGGCATGGAAAGCTGTGTAGGTATGTATATTTGCGTGTGTGGACGTATGTATATACATGTGTATGGGGGGGGGTTGGGCGATTTCTTTCGTCTGTTTCCTTGCGCTACCTCGCAAACGCGGGAGACAGCGACAAAGTATAATAAAAATAAATATAATGATAATAATATATATATATATATATATATATATATATATATATATATATATATATATATATATATATATATATATATATATATATATATATATCCCCTATCCCTGGGGATAGGGGATTAAGAATACTTCCCACGTATTCCCTGCGTGTCGTAGAAGGCGACTAAAAGGGGAGGGAGCGGGGGGCTGGAAATCCTCCCCTCTCGTTTTTTTTTTTTTTTTTTTTTTTTTTAATTTTCCAAAAGAAGGAACAGAGGGGGCCAGGTGAGGATATTCCAAAAAAGGCCCAGTCCTCTGTTCTTAACGCTACCTCGCTAATGCGGGAAATGGCGAATAGTTTAAAAGAAAGAAAGAAAAGAATATATATATATAGGGGAGAAAGAATACTTCCACGCATTCCTTACGTGTCGTAGAAGGTGACTAAAGGGGACGGGACCGGGGGGCCAGAAACCCTCCCCTCATTGTATCTTAACTTTCTAAAAGGGGAAACAGAAGAAGGAGTCACGCGGGGAGTGCTCATCCTCCTCGAAGGCTCAGGTTGGGGTGTCTAAATGTGTGTGAATGTAACCAAGATGAGAATAAAGGAGAGATATGTAGTATGTTTGAGGAAAGGAAAGTTGATGTTTTGTCTCTGAGTGAAACGAAGCTCAAGGGTAAAGGGGAAGAGTGGTTTGGGAACGTCTTGGGAGTAAAGTTAGTGGTTAGTGAAAGGAAATGACCAAGGGAAGGAGTAGCACTAATCCTGAAACAGGAGTTGTAGGAGTATGTGACAGAGTGTAAGAAAGTAATTTCTAGATTGATATGGGTAAAACTGAAAGTTGATGGAGAGACATCGGTGATTATTAGTGCATATTCACCTGGGCATGAGAAGAAAGATCATGAGAGGCAATTGTTTTGGGAGCAGCTGAATCAGTGTGTTAGTGGTTTTGATACACAAGACCGGGTTATAGTGATGGGTGATTTGAATGCAAAGGTGAGTAATGTGGCAGTTCAGGGAATAATTGGTATACATGGGGTGTTCAGTGTTGTAAATGGAAATGGTGAAGAGCTTGTAGATTTATGTGCTGAAAAAAGACTGTTGATTGGGAATACCTGGTTTAAAAAGCGAGATATACATATGTATACGTATGTAAGTAGGAGAGATGGCCAGAGAGCGTAATTGGATTACGAGTTAATTGATAGGCGCGAGAAAGAGAGAATTTTGGATGTTAATGTGATGAGAGATGCAACTGGAGGGATGTCTGATCATTATCTTGTGGAGGCGAACGTGAAGATTTGTATGGGTTTTCAGAAAGGAAGAGAGAATGTTGGGGTGAAGAGAGTGGTGAGAGTAGTGAGCTTGGGATGGAGACTTGTATGAGGAAGTACGAGGAGAGACTGAGTAGAGAATGGAAAAAGGTGAAAACAAAGGGGGTAAGGGAAGTGGGGGAGGAATGGTAAGCAGTGATGGCTTGCGCAAAAGATGCTTGTGGCATGAGAAGCGTGGGAGGTGGGTTCATTAGAAAGGGTAGTAAGTGGTCGGATGAAGATGTAAGATTATTAGTGAAAGAGAAGAGAGAGGTATTTGGACGATTTTGCAGGGAAAAAATGCAAATGAGTGGGAGATGTATAAAAGAAAGAGGCAGAAGGTCAAGAGAAAGGTGCAAGAGGTGAATAAGAGGGCAAATGAGAGCTGGGGTGAGAGAGTATCATTAAATTTCAGGGAGAATAAAAAGATGTTTTGGAAGGAGGTAAATAAAGTGCGTAAGACAAGGGAGCAAATGGGAACTTCAGTGAAGGAGGCTAATGGGGAGGTGATAACAAGTAGTGGTGATGTGAGAAGGAGATGGAGTGAGTATTTTGAAGGTTTGTTGAATGTGTTTGTTGATATAGGGTGTTTTGGTCGAGGTGTTGTACAAAGTGAGATGGTTAGGGAAAATGATTTGGTAAACAGAGAAGAGGTAGTAAAAACTTTGCGGAAGATGAAAGCCGGCAAGGCAGCAGGTTTTAATGGTATGACAGTGGAATTTATTAAAAAAGGCGGTGACTGCATCGTTCAGTGGTTGGGAAGGTTATTTAATGTATGTATAATTCATGGTGCGGTGCCTGAGGATTGGCGGAATGCTTGCATAGTGCCATTGTACAAAGGCAAAGGGGATAAGAGTGACTGCTCAAATTACAGAGGTATAAGTTTGTTGAGTATTCCTGGTAAATTATATGGGAGGGTAATGATTGAGAGGGTGAAGGCATGTACAGAGAATCAGATTGGGGAAGGGTAGTTTGGTTTCAGAAGTGGTAGAGGATGTGTGGATCAGGAGTTTGCTTTGAAGAATGTGTGTGAGAAACACTTAGAAAAGCAAATGGATTTGTATGTAGCATTTATGGATCTGGAGAAGGCATATGATAGAGTTGATAGAGACGATCTGTGGAAGATATTAAGAATATATGGTGTGGGAGGCAAGTTGTTAGAAGCAGTGAAAAGTTTTTATCGAGGATGTAAGGCATGTGTACGTGTAGGAAGAGAGGAAAGTGAGTGGTTCTCAGTGAATGCTGATTTGCGGAAGGGGTGTGTAATGTCTCCATTGTTGTTTACTTTTTTTATGGATGGTGTTGTTAGGGAGGTGAATGCAAGAGTTTTGGAAAGAGGGGCAAGTATACATATATATATATATATATATATATATATATATATATATATATATATACATATATATATACATATATATACATATACATATATATATACATATATATATATACATATATATATATACATATATATATATATATATATATATATATATATATATATATATATATATATATATATATATATATATATATATATATATATATATATATATATATATATATATATATATATATATTTATCCCTGGGGATAGGGGATGAAGAATACTTCCCACGTATTCCCTGCGTGTCGTAGAAGGCGACTAAAAGGGGAGGGAGCGGGGGGCTGGAAATCCTCCCCTCTCATTTTTTTGTTTTTTTTTCCAAAAGAAGGAACAGAGTGGGGCCAGCCGAGGATATTCCACAAAGGCCCAGTCCTCTGTTCTTAACGCTACCTCGCTAACGCGGGAAATGGCGAATAGTTTAAAAGAAAGAAAAAAAAAAAAAATATATATATATATATATATATATATATATATATATATATATATATATATATATATATATATATATATATATATATATATATACCAATTTACCAATCATTTCCTCAACTGCCACATTACTCACCTTTGCATTCAAATCACCCATCACTATAACCCGGTCTCGTGCATCAAAACCACTAACACACTCATTCAGCTGCTCCCAAAACACTTGCCTCTCATGATCTTTCTTCTCATGACCAGGTGCATATGCACCAATAATCACCCATCTCTCTCCATCAACTTTCAGTTTTACCCATATTAATCGAAAATTTACTTTCTTACATTCTATCACATACTCCCACAACTCCTTTTTCAGGAGTACTGCTACTCCCTCCCTTGCTCTTGTCCTCTCACTAACCCCTGACTTTACTCCCAAGACTTGCCCAAACCACTCTTCCCCTTTACCCTTGAGCTTCGTTTCACACAGAGCCAAAACATCCAGGTTCCTTTCCTCAAACATGCTACCTATCTCTCCTTTTTCCACATCTTTGTTACATCCACACATTTTTAGACACCCCAATCTGAGTCTATGAGGAGGATGAGCACTCCCCGCGTAACTCCTTCTGTTTCCCACTTTTAAAAAGTTAAAATACAAGGAGGGGTGGATTTCCGGCCCCCCGCTCCCGTCCTCATGGTGAGGTGCCTGAGGATTGGCGGAATGCGTGCATAGTGACATTGTACAAAGGCAAAGGGATTAAGAATGAGTGCTCAAATTACAGAGGTAAAAGTTTGTTGAGTATTCCTGGTAAATTATATAGGAGGGTATTGATTGAGAGGGTGAAGCCATGTACAGAGCATCAGATTGGGGAAGAGCAGTGTGGTTTAAAAAGTGGTAGATGATGTGTGGATCAGGTGTTTGCTTTGAAGAATGTATGTGAGAAATACTTAGAAAAGCAAATGGATTTGTATGCAGCATTTATGGATCTGGAGAAGGCATATGATAGAGTTGATAGAGATGCTCTGTGGAAGGTATTAAGAATATATGGTATGGGAGGCAAGTTGTTAGAAGCAGTGAAAAGTTTTTATCGAGGATGTAAGGCATGTGTACCTGTAGGAAGAGAGGAAAGTGATTGGTTGGTTCTCAGTGAATGTAGGTCTGCGGCAGGGGTGTGTGATGTCTCCATGGTTGTTTAATTTGTTTATTGATGGGGTTGTTTGGGAGGTGAATGCAAGAGTTTTGGGAAGAGGGGCAAATATGAAGTCTGTTGTGAATGAGAGAGCTTGGGAAGTGAGTCAGTTGTTGTTCGCTGATGATACAGCGCTGGTGGCTGATTCATGTAAGAAACTGCAGAAACTGGTGACTGAGTTTGGTAAAGTGTGTGAAAGAAGAAATTTAAGAGTAAATGTGAATAAGAGCAAGGTTATTAGGTAAAGTAGGGTTGAGGGTCAAGTCAATTGGGAGGTAATTTTGAATGGAGAAAAACTGGAGGAAGTAAAGTGTTTTAGATATCTGGGAGTTGATCTGGCAGCGGATGGAACCATGGAAGCGGAAGTGAATCATAGGGTGGGTGAGGGGGCGATAATCCTTGGAGCCTTGAAGAATGTGTGGAAGTCGAGAACATTATCTCGGAAAGCAAAAATGTGTATGTTTGAAGGAATAGTGGTTCCAACAATGTTGTATGGTTGCGAGGCGTGGGCTATGCATAGAGTTGTGCGCAGGAGGATGCATGTGCTCTGTCAACCACGCTCTTTTTATTTCCACACATCTCTCTTACCCTTACGTTACTTACTCGATCAAATCACCTCACACCACACATTGTCCTCAAACATCTCATTTCCAGCACATCCACCCTCCTGCGCACAACTCTATGCATAGCCCACGTCTCGCAACCATACAACATTGTTGGAACCACTATTCCCTCAAACATACCCATTTTTGCTTTCCAAGATAATGTTCTCGACTTCCACACATTCTTCAAGGCTCCCAAAATTTTCGCCCCCTCCCCCACCCTATGATCCACTTCCGCTTCCATGGTTCCATCCGCTGCCAGACCCACTTCCAGATATCTAAAACACTTTACTTCCTCCAGTTTTTCTCCATTCAAACTTACCTCCCAATTGACTTGACCCTCAACCCTACTGTACCTAATAAACTTGCTCTTATTCACATTTACTCTTAACTTTCTTCTTTCACACACTTTACCAAACTCAGTCACCAGCTTCTGCAGTTTCGCACATGAATCAGCCACCAGCGCTGTATCATCAGCGAACAACAACTGACTCACTTCCCAAGTTCTTTCATCCGCAACAGACTTCATACTTGCCCCTCTTTCCAAAACTCTTGCATTCACCTCCCTAACAACCCCATCCATAAACAAATTAAACAACCATTGAGACATCACACACCCCTGCCGCAAACCTACATTCACTGAGAACCAATCACTTTCCTCTCTTCCTACACATACACATGCCTTACATCCTCGATAAAAACTTTTCACTGCTTCTAACAACTTGCCTCCCACACCATATATTCTTAATACCTTCCACAGAGCATCTCTATCAACTCTATCATATGCCTTCTCCAGATCCATAAATGCTACATACAAATCCATTTGATTTTCTAAGTATTTCTCACATACATTCTTCAAAGCAAACACCTGATCCACACATCCTCTACCACTTCTGAAACCACACTGCTCTTCCCCAATCTGATGCTCTGTAGATGCCTTCACCCTCTCAATCAATACTCTCCCATATAATTTACCAGAAATACTCAACAAACTTATACCTCTGTAATTTGAGCACTCACTCTTATCCCCTTTGCCTTTGTACAATGGCACTATGCACGCATTCCGCCAATCCTCAGGCACCTCACCATGAGTCATACATACATTGAATAACCTTACCAACCAGTCAACAATACAGTCACCCCCTTTTTTAATAAACTCCACTGCAATACCATCCAAACCTGCTGCCTTGCCGGCTTTCATCTTCCGCAAAGCTATTACTACCTCCTCTCTGTTTACCAAATCATTTTCCCTAACCCTCTCACTTTGCACACCACCTAGACCAAAACACCCTATATCTGCCACTCTATCATCAAATACATTCAACAAACCTTCAAAATACTCACTCCATCTCCTTCTCACATCACCACTACTTGTTATCACCTCCCCATTTGCGCCCTTCACTTTATTTACCTCCTTCCAGAACATCTTTTTATTCTCCCTAAAATTTAAGGATGCTCTCTCACCCCAATTCTCATTTGCCCTGTTTTTCACCTCTTGCACCTTTCTCTTGACCTTCTGTCTATTTCTTTTATAAATCTCGAACTCCTTTGCATTTTTTCCCTGCAAAAATCGTCCAAATGCCTCTTCCCTTTCACTAATAATCTTACCTCTTCATCCCACCACTCACTACCCTTTCTAATCAACCCACCTCCCACTCTTCTCATGCCACAAGCATCTTTTGCGCAATCCATCACTGATTCCCTAAATACATCCCATTCCTCCCCCACTTCCCTTACTTCCATTGTTCTCACCTTTTTCCATTCTGTGCTCAGTCTCTCCTGGTACTTCCTCACACAAGTCTCCTTCCCAAGCTCACTTACTCTCACCACCCTCTTCACCCCAATATTCACTCTTCTTTTCTGAAAACCCATACAAATCTTCACCTTATCCTCCACAAGATATATATATATATATATATATATATATATATATATATATATATATATATATATATATATATATATATTCTTTCTTTCTTTTAAACTATTCGCCATTTCCCGCGTTAGCGAGGTAGCGCTAAGAACAGAGGACTGGGCCTTTTTTGGAATATCCTCAACTGGCCCCCTCTGTTCCTTCTTTTGGAAAATTTAAAAAAAAAAAAAAACGAGAGGGGAGGATTTCCAGCCCCCCGCTCCCTCCCCTTTTAGTCGCCTTCTACGACACGCAGGGAATACGTGGGAAGTATTCTTAATCCCCTATATATATATATATATATATATATATATATATATATATATATATATATATATATATATATATATATATATATATATATATATATATATATATATATATATATATATTTATATATATATATATATATATATATATATATATATATATTTTTTTTTTTTTATACTTTGTCGCTGTCTCCCGCGTTTGCGAGGTAGCGCAAGGAAACAGACGAAAGAAATGGCCCAACCCCCCCCCCCCATACACATGTACATACACACGTCCAGACACGCAAATATACATACCTACACAGCTTTCCATGGTTTACCCCAGACGCTTCACATGCCTTGCTTCAATCCACTGACAGCACGTCAACCCCTGTATACCACATGACTCCAATTCACTCTATTTCTTGCCCTCCTTTCACCCTCCTGCATGTTCAGGCCCCGATCACACAAAATCTTTTTCACTCCATCTTTCCACCTCCAATTTGGTCTCCCTCTTCTCCTCGTTCCCTCCACCTCCGACACATATATCCTCTTGGTCAATCTCTCCTCACTCATTCTCTCCATGTGCCCAAACCATTTCAAAACACCCTCTTCTGCTCTCTCGACCACGCTCTTTTTATTTCCACACATCTCTCTTACCCTTACGTTACTTACTCGATCAAACCACCTCACACCACACATTGTCCTCAAACATCTCATTTCCAGCACATCCATCCTCCTGCGCACATCTCTATCCATAGCCCACGCCTCGCAACCATACAGCATTGTTGGAACCACTATTCCCTCAAACATACCCATTTTTGATTTCCGAGATAATGTTCTCGACTTCCACACATTTTTCAAGGCTCCCAAAATTTTCGCCCCCTCCCCCACCCTATGATCCACTTCCGCTTCCATGGTTCCATCCGCTGACAGATCCACTCCCAGATATATATATATATATATATATATATATATATATATATATATATATATATATATATATATCTATATATATATATATATATATATATATATATATATATATATATATATATATATATATATATATATATATATATATATATATATATATATATATATATATGTATATATATATATATATATATATATATATATATATATATATATATATATATATATATATACGCTGAAATGCTTTGCTATGTATAGATGCGTTTGTGGACGTGTATATTTGCCTTCATGCATTCTCTTCGCCACCCCGCCACACAGGAAATGGCACCCCTCTGCTTTTACCACCTTACCTCACACACCATATACTATTAATATCTTCCACAGAGCATTTCTATCACCTCAATCTTATGCCTTCTTCAGATCCATAGATGCTACATAGAAAACCATCTGTTTTTTTTAAGTATTTCTCACATACTTCCATTGTAAAAACTTTTCCCTTCTAGCAACATACCTCCCACAGAGCATCTCTATCAACTCTATCATATGCCTTCTAAGATCCATAAATGCTACATATAAATACATCTCTTTTTCTAAGTATTTCTCACATACATTCTTCAAAGCAAACACCTGATCCACACATCCTCTACCACACTGCCCTTCCCCAATCTGATACTCTGTACTTGCCTTTACCCTCTCAGGCAATACCCTCCCATATAATTTCCTTAGAATACACAACAAACGTATGCTTCTGTAATTTGAACTATCACCTTTATCCACTTTGCCTTTGTCTAGTGGCACTATGCATGCATTCCGCCAATCATCCGGCACTTCACCATGATCCATATATACCAATCCATGATCCTTACCAACCAATCACTAACAAAGTCACCCCCTTTTTTTTATATATATTCCTTTACGATACCATCCAAAACTTTTGCCTTGCCGGTTTTATCTTCCGCAAAGCTTTCAATACCTCTTCTCTGTTCACCAAACCATTCTCCCTGACCCTCTCACTTCGCACACGTCATGCCATCACTACTACGAAAACACC